>NC_057940.1:44897874-45077874 GCF_018555375.3 Anguilla rostrata | reverse complement strand
TTTTAGCAGAATGGGCATGTAGGTGAAGGTTGACATGATCACGGAGTATAGTGCGAAGTAAATGGAGTGACCATGAGCGAGCTTATATTCCTTATCAAATGGTATATATAACAGTCGGTATTGAACATTGGTTGTTGAAGTGGAGGGTCAAATAACATTGCACACATTATTTACCTGTAATGTAATCTATTGCACGAATGTGTTTTTCTCATGTTCAGTGCTAGTAGTTATACTTATGAGTGAATCATGATTTTAAATGTAATGTTTTAATGCGGAGTTGCAGAACGTACATACGTAGTAATTGTGTGTAGCCTATGTGGCTAGATAGAGAACAGGGCGAGATAACATGGATGTAGAAACGTGGCGTTTGCTGATATTAAGGTTTTGTACAGTAGCCAAGTGAAGAAATATAGTTAGTAGAAATGGCACAGTGGTGAACCGGTGTAACTTTTAAATAAAAGGAATACATTTGCGTCATGAAATGCATATGGGTGGCCGTGAGTGAGTGAGGTTTACCAGTCTGTGACTTCGTTAGCTAATGCCATAGCTATGCAATGCGTGAAATATCATTAGCGAACCTGCCGGTAGTTTTAAAGAAGAACACAAGCCAGTAAGCACAGAAGAGCTTCAGTTGAATCCATATGGCTTAGCAATATTGTAGCCGGTCAATAACTGAACGTACAGACGGTAAGTCATAATGCATATATCTTAGCAATATTGCAGCCGGTTAATAACTGAACGGTGAACGGTGGGTAGATATGGTGCAAAAGCAATAATTAAGAAGTAGTAGACAATTATTAGTGAGGTCCAAGCAAGTTAAAGAAACGTGTTCCAAGCTGGGCTTGAACATACGACCCAGTGTTCCCAAGCCTGTAACTTTACCCACTAGGCCACAGACGGATTAGCTGTTCAACCTGCGGAGTTGCGGAATGTACATAAGTACTAATTGTTTGTAGCGTATGTGGGTAGATAGAGAACAGGGCGAGGTAACAGGAATGTAGAAACGTGGCGTTTGCTGATATTAAGGTTTTGTACGGTAGCCAAGTGAAGAAATATAGTTAGTAGAAATGGCACAGTGGTGAACTGGTGTAACTTTTAAATAAAAGTAATACATTTGCGTCATGAAATGCATATGGGTGGCCGTGAGTGAGTGAGGTTTACCAGTGTGTGACTTCGTTAGCTAATGCCATAGCTATGCAATGCGTGAAATATCATTAGCAAACCTGCCGGTGGTTTTAAAGAACACAGGCCAGTAAGCACAGAAGAGCTCCCGTTGAATCCATGTGGCTTAGCAATATTGTAGCCGGTCAATAACCCAACGTACAGACGGTAAGTCATAATGCATATATCTTAGCAATATTGTAGCCGGTTAATAACTGAACGGTCAACGGCGGGTAGAAATGGTGCAAAAGCAATAATTAAGAAGTAGTAGACAATTATTAGTGAGGATCGAAGCAGGTTAAAGAAACGTGTTTCAAGCTGGGCTTGAACATACGACCCAGTGTTATCAAGCCTGTAACTTTACCCACTAGGCCACGGATGGATTAGCTGTTCAAATTGCGGAGTTGCAGAATGTACACAAGTAGTAATTGTTTGTAGCGTATGTGGCTATAGATAGAGAACAGAGCGAGGTAACATGAATGTAGAAATAGAAGCGTGGCGTTTGCTTATATGAAAGTTTTGTACGGTAGCCAAGTGAAGAAATATAGTTAATAGAAATGGCACAGTGGTGAACTGGTGTAACTTTTTAATGAAAGGAATACATTTGCCGTGACTTCGTTAGCTAATGCCATAGCTATGCAATGCGTGAAATATCATTAGCAAACCTGCCGGTGGTTTTAAAGAACACAGGCCAGTAAGCACAGAAGAGCTCCCGTTGAATCCATGTGGCTTAGCAATATTGTAGCCGGTTAATAACTGAACGGTGAACGGCGGGTAAATATGGTGCAAAAGCAATAATTGATAAGTAGGCTAGTAGACAATTATTAGTGAGGGTTGAAGCAGGTTAAAGAAATGTGTTCTAAGCTGGGCTTGAACCTCCGACCCCATGTTCCCAAGACTGTAACCTTACCCACTAGGCCACAGGTGGACTAGCTGTTTAAACGGGAAATGTTTCAGAATACAAATGTATGGGTATTTTGCGTGTGTATGCGCGTTTTTGATTGGGTCGTGTAGGGCAGATTTGGCTGGTGTTAGTGAAATGTCCAATGGGGAGACATGTTGTTAGTGGGATAGGCGGCAGGAAAAATAAGAATGAGAAGAAGAAGAAGAAGAAGAAGAAGAAGAAGGAGAAAACGCAAAATCCCCTTAGTTTGGGGCTTTATTGTGTGGACATGTGAAGTTGTTTATGAATTCTGTCTGTTGAAATGGGGTCAGAATGTACAGAATTTAATGTTTTTAAGGGCTGAGTGTCTGTGGCTGTTGTGGTTATTTCTGTGGGGAACCCTGAAAAGTGCCAAACTCTCGGTGCTGTATAGGTATGGGGGCATGCCCCCGCCAAGGCGTAACTTGGCGGGATGGCATACCTGCCATCCCAATACGTATATATGTATATATATACGTACACACACACACACATATATATATATATATATCACTGTAACAAGAACAATCCCACCCCTATTTGCATTGCAATACTATGTATGACATGGTGAATTTATTTATTGTATTTTTTTTAATGGTAAATTTGGCCATTATACTGGACTTTTTCAACTTTCTTCTATCTCTAATTATGAAACGGGTGAAACATAAAACCGAAAATACATTTAGCAGAAAATAACTTCCCTGTTCAACTTGAATTGAAAGATGGAACATTATTAAATAATAATGTCACATATGGCTGCTGATTTCATGGTTCTCTTTACATTTTAATTAGAAACTAACAGGTTTCACACTGAATGTTTTAATTATGTGTTCAAAAAGCCACTTGGCATGTATTACATCCATTAATTCTGTCATAGGTATTCAATTATGGAACAAATGTAACATTCATTGAGCATGAAATGTTCCATGACAGTCTTTCTGGAGGGTATTTTGTTTCTCATTATTATCTTTCTTGTGCTGCAAGTGAAGAGAGTACTTTGCATTTTGCACCTGATCTCTGAGGTCAACGACTTTGCGCAAGCTTCCAGGACACAAGCATCCCGAGATTGCTCAACTCAGATATTCAATTGAATATCTGCAACCAAACTATGAATGGAAAAAGCAACGTCTGTTTTCTAGCTGCATTAGTAGATGATACACGACAGCTATGCCAAAATACGAAGCCACCATTGTTGCGTTATTTGTCCATTTAACAAGCACCCTCTCCTTGCAGTCTCATCTGCAATCCAAGTTTGACACACTGGACAACAGTGTATACCTGGGAGTTCATAAAAATATTCTGTCACCACCAAAAATTTGTATTGCATTATAGCAACAAGATAAAGCCAACAATACCCTGAAGGAATGCCAATACAGCAGTGAAAAACACTGCTCACTGAATAGCAAAATAAACAAAAGAAATTGTGTAATTTTACCACATTATTCTACTATCAATATCTACCTCTAAATCCATCAATTATTCATCCATTACCATTATCTATACCCGCTTATTCCTGCTCAGGATAGCAAGAAAGTGCTAGAGCCTATCCCAGCATGCATTGGGCTAGAGGCAAGAATACAGCCTGGACAGTTCACCAGTCCATCGCAGATCTAAATATAAAATAAATATACAATCTTACATGTAAAGATTTTCCCTTTCAAGATTCAGTGGCCATTTATTGTTCTGAGAAATCCATTTGAGAAATAAACATGTAAATAGAATGCGGGGGTAGGCATGTACAGTTTCTGTTCATTCTGATTTGTTTGGTACCTTTTTTGCAGTAGAGGACAAGTTTTCAACAGCGTAAGGCGGGTTTCATTGTAATTTTATCACAATGATTAAGAGCCAACAGGAATAGCCAACGTGCAAACACCAAGAATAGTTGTCAGCAGAGCATTGCACAGTGAACTGTAAAACTACACAGTAATGTACAAGCACTCATTAAAAAAAGTAAAATTGCTTTTTTCCTTCAGTTTTTGTTTTTGCATTTTTGCCAAGATAATTACATTTGTGGCACTTTATTTCTAAGTTACGATTGTAAATAGTACACGTCTTCATTTAAGCCGTTTTCCAAGTCTCACATCTGGAGCATTGGCCAGATTTGGATTCTGCGCAAAGGGGTTAACTGGGATTGTAGGCTGAAATCATATCCCCCAAATGCAATTAGCTTGCTCATTCCAGAAGAGGAAAATAATCAATGGGCGTATTTGTACTTACAATTGCAGTTTTAGATACACAGTATAACTCTCTTACATAATTTTGGCTCTCGCCCACTACAGTTTACATTTACCCCTTTCAATATTGCACATTTATAACAGATACACAGGGTGGGTATTGGTGCCTCTTTCAAGCATCAATAATTAGAAACATTTCCCTGGCTGTAGACCACCTTCTGAACTTTTTTTTAGCCTAATAATGGAAATAATAATACTCATAATCGTTAATTAGAATGCCAACAAAATATCACATAATTCAAACATTTTATTAAAATTAATATGTATTTAGCCTGCATTTTGCTTAATAAGTGCTCCGGTTCCCGCAACACTTTTTTTTCTAACAAATATTCAAGCTGGAAAAGGAAATAGAAAACACTTGAATCTAATTGAATTCAAAATATAACTTTCATTTGGCCCACTGCCCATTATAGGAAACTACTGTACAAGTCGAGAAAGGAGAGTTATAGCCTAGTCTGATCAGACTATGGCATTGTTGTATTGTTGGAGAAGCGAGAATTAATCAATTATTTAAAATATGACAATTTCTGAACCCAGCAGTGTGAGGGAGTGGGGGTTTTGGGAGACCAACCGCGACTGAACAGGGGGTTCTTTAAGCTATTCACCAGAGGTAAAATAGCCACAAGAGACAAGGACAGCGGAAAAATAAGGGAAAGGAAAACAATAATCCTTAGGGAGATTATCCCAAAGAAAAGCTCTACACAACCCACGTACTGGGTAAAAAAAAACTAAAGCTTAAGGAGTATGAAAATAAAACAAAACTGCCGGAGCAGAAAACGGGGCAACTCAAAGAAAACAGACCTCGAACCGAGGCTGAAAAAGTAACACCCTAAAGAAAGAATACTGAGCTTAGATTGTGGCACTAACTTGTTGCCAACAATCTAAAAAAGCTAAAGACTGTTGTGCTAATTTTATAGCCACAACAATCCAATATCGCAACTCAATCCTTTACCTTTACCTTTACCTTTACCTTTACCTTGCTTGTCAGAATACCAGCTCTCGTGCAACATAAGTGACACTGAAGCAAAGCTTATCAGCTTGCTTGGGGTTTAAATAGAATTTAAAGATGAATTTATTTGATTTGATTTGTTCATTATTATCAGAGATATAAATTAAATTGCTAAATTTGTTCATAGACAGAACAACCTGTTGGATCATCCTTTAACCAAATGTACAAAGCATGACCAGATTAAAATTGAAATATTCATTAAGTTAGAACACGTTTTTCAATGTCTAATCTAAAGACTACCTTTACAACCGAGGAATGTCACATACATGGACAGGTTACAGTCACAAAAGGCATGAAAGAAGATATCAACCCATAGCTTGTCTTTCCCAAGAAAATCACAATACTGCGCCAAGACCCAAAAGATAGTAAAACAAGTCATTAAATAATGACCCATGACAAACAGTACATCAATGATCCTGCTTGCACTCCGTTTACTATCTCTGTAGGCATATCACACTGGGTTAACATTTGTAGCTGGCTGTGAGCTGACCCATAGGTACATTACATTACATTACATTACAGGCATTTGGCAGACGCTCTTATCCAGAGCAACGTACAACAAAGTGTATAACCATAACCAGGAACAAGTATGACAAAACCCCTAGAGAGAAGTACCGGTCCAAGTGCTAGGCGTCCTGAGGTAGCAGAACGGAGGGATCTGGCTGGCATGTAGGGTTTGAATATCTTGTGGAGGTATGCTGGGGCTGATACCTTGACTGCTTGGTATGCTAGGACCAATGTTTTAAATTTGATGCGAGCTATAACAGGCAGCCGGTGGAGGGTAGTGAGAGGGGAGTGACATGGGAGTGTCTGGGGAGGTTGAAGACCAGACAAGCCGCAGCATTCTGAATGAGTTGCAGGGGTCTGGTGGCAGATGCCAGTAGTCCAGCCAGAAGAGAGGTACTAACAAGATCTTTAGTCAGCACCCCACCACCTAAGACACCACCTTGTTCCCCATGACATCAGCTTTCCAACAATGCAAAACATGATTAAATTGTATTATGGAGAACCTAAAGTTCACATAATGCTGATCCAGTAAGATGATTGGCAACTGAGCACTGTCTGTTTATCACATGCACTGACTCCCTGTCAGCACAGTAAACAGTCTGTTTTCCTTTGGGGGATTATAAGAGACAGACGTCTGTGAACTGCCCTACATAGCCTTACTTATCATACCTAAGAGGTTGAGTGATTGGATGTGTCCCATTGCTTTTTACTCACCTTTCCTCCACCCCCACTACCACTCATCTCCTACCTGGAAGTATGTGGAAGAAATGAGGGGAGGAGATGATTTCAGGAAAGGAGAGAATGAGCAGGTGTGAAGAAGCGGCATTGGTTATTGATGAAATAGGCCTGACATAATCATTACATTTTTCCAAGCCCACAAATAGTCCCATAGCCAATCACAGATCATACACATGGCCAGTCAATTTAATGCTGTAAAATAACTTGGAAGTTTCAAGTAGGCTACAGCCTTTATAAACATGAACCTGACATTGCGGTCTGTTATTGTTAACCAATTATTTCCCACTGTTACGTCTGAAATCAAATTTGTTGGTAGTAAACGGGTGGTTGAATAAATGAATTCATGCATATTCACATACTGAAATAATGGTAGCTCCCATGCTTATTTATGTTTAGAGTCATGTTTGGTTAAGCAACATTCATGTACAACCAAATAAATAAACCTGCTTCGCCATCTTAAATTGCCGAATAAGTCTCTGTTGGATATGAGCCACCAAAATAAACTGGTATGTTGGTATCCGTTGTTGGCAATCTATGTTTGGCCAGCAGCTATACCTCCATGCACTCTGCTCCTGCTGAATGGCTGAGGCTAAGCAGGTGTGGGCTTGGTTAGTACTTGGATGGGAGACCACCAGGGAATACTGAGTTGCTGCTGGAAGTGGTGTTGGTGGGCCAGCAGGGGCAATCTTCCCTCTGGTCAAATAAACCCCAATGCCCCAGCGCAGTGACGAGGACACTGTGCTGTAGGAGATGCCGTCTTTCGGATGAGATGTTAAACCGAGGTCCTGACTCACTGTGGTCATTAACCTCTTAGCGCATTGCCCCTAGTGGTGGGCACGCCCGCGTGCCTAAATTACTAAACTCAAACATTCGGTGCTACTGCAACCAAAGTGTGAGATGAAAACAGAAACGCGTTGTTTCAGTTTCATTAGTAGACGATACATGACAACTATGCCGAAAACGGAGTTTCGCAGCCCCACCATTGTCGCTCCCGTCGTTCATTTAACACACACCCCCTCCCTGCAGTCTCATCTAAAAATCAAGAAGTTTTTGACCTAGCACATGTATAGTTTAACCTCCTGCATATATTCAATCTCGCAGTATTTCATTGCGAACTTAAAAAGTGCAAATTTATTTTGGATTTTTTGTCAAAACAATTGCATGTGTGGCACTTTATTTCTTCCAAAATTATGAATATAAACTAATCTGTGTTAGTATTGTAAATTGTACAAATGTCTTGCTTCATTTAAGCCATTTTTCAAGTCTCTGTGGTGTTCACGTCTGGAGTTATAAAGCTTTAAATAGGGTACCCCCTAAATGGGCAAGGATTGGCAAAATTTGGCTTGTGCCTTAAGAGGTTAAAGATCCCATGACACTTATCGCTAAGAGTAGGGGGTTCCCCGGTGTCCTGGCTAAATCCCAGATCTGGCTCTCGCAAACTTGCCACCAAAACCATCGCCAGATTTAATTGGCTAAATAAATGTTCTCTCCCTCTCCACCTTCGCTAATGTGTGGTGAGCTTTCTGGCGCAAAATGGCTTCCATGCATCACCCAGGTGGGTGCTGCACATTGGTGGTGGGTGAGGTGAGTTCCCCTTCACTGTAAAGCACTTTGAGCATTCGGAAAAGTGCTATATAAATGTAAGGATATTCTATATATTCTATATGTATTCTATGTGGGATAATAACCTACTGACCCACACTCTGCTCAATTTGGCTAAATATCTTAGATAATTGGGGGAATCCAAGTTCTCAGCAATCTCTGCTTTCTAACATCTCAAAGGATTAACTTTTCACCTCCTGATGGGTTACCTCAATCGAATGGGTTTACCACTGTGTTTGTAAATGTCCTGGTGTTTCTGTGTTTAATGAATTGGTTTCAATTATTGTATTAATGTTTCAGTTCATCTTCACGTTTTGGTTGTTATGCTCATTGTGTTCACCTGTGCATCAGAGTATTTAGGTTCCTTGTGTTTGTTAATTCTGTGTTTTCTTAGCTTGCCTACCTTTCATGCTCGCTAGTCAAAATCGCCCTACTGCTCACATTACACTACATTCTTTCTTGTGATCTGTCTTGCTTATGTGGTGGTGCACACACTGCACAATCAAGTGTAGACAAGTTTCACAAATCTTCCACCTGGAGGGGTCCCTGACAATCTAATCCTGAAACACTGTCTCTCAAAAACACACGAGGGAGTTGACTCTTCTCCCTGATTTCCTCTCGCGCTCTCATTGGCTATTGCTCATTGTCGTTCTCACTACTTGTCGTAGATTGCTACAAGATTCTGTATCGATAATTTCTAACCTAGTACAACAAAACAAAAAAATATATATTGTGCTGTCTGGGACAGCTCAAAATCACTATTAGAAGCGTCTCATGCTTAATAAGGGTTGGTGATGGGTGTGGGCATCAATTGGGCCTCAGGCTGTTGTTTTTGTCACAGATCTCAAACATTTGTCTGGGACAAGAAAATCGGTGCCAAAATCACATCCAGTTGAGTGAACGCTGGCGCTGTTAGCTGCCACTGCTCCTCGGCTCTTGTACCTGTCTGCCTGTCTACAGTACCTTGTCTTTAGCACATTTTATTTTTATTTTTATTAAATTTTTCGAGTATTCAAGAAACTATCAAACCACAATCCATTTTGTACTGCCGTTTGATTAAATTATTATTTTTATTTTTTACATCACTGTGCAGTCTGATTTGGATCCTACCCAGCCTGCTCCCAAATCCACCAGTTCACTCTACCTCTGTTCGCCGATCACTGGCATTCACTGTGCTGTCGAGTGAGGCCACTGCTGCCGGTTTCCTTTGCCTGCCTCTCGTCCTCTGGAATCCAGGTTTGTGATTGCTGTCTGGCTGATTCCAATCGTGGATTGATTACTGCTGCAGCTAATATCACCTGCACCGAATGTACCTGTCCGTGTCCCTGGTTGACACTTGTAGCTCATACTCGCCTAGTTTCGGCCTTAATTGATGTGCTAGCTACTGCTATCGCATTGAGTTTGTGGGCCGCTAGCACTCAGCTCATTTAGTAAAGTTCTCAGCTTTCCTACTGTCATTGCTTGCTGGTTGGGGTGTAGTGATAGGTTGGAGTTGTTCTGTCTCAGTGCTCTTCGGGGAACGCGGTACGGGTTCTGTTCCCGAGCTCTATGGTCATCTCTTAGCACGGCCTACAGCCAAGATGTGGACTAATCAATTTTTTGGATGCATCCTAGGTACTACCATGACTACCAACAGGGCACTGAAATATCCCATTACAGAACTTCTTTGTTTACAGTCAACTAAGACCAGAATTCCTCCTGCCTTGCTTGCACGCAATGATTTGGACATATATCCCGTCCGAAATATTTCCACCGCGGCTCTCATCGGAACTCTGTCTATTGCAAAACGAACATTCCCTCCCTCTGGTCTACCTCCCGCTCCACGCGAATCAACGCTGTTAAACGTGGGGTGGACTCCAGTGTACTTGGCCCAATGCCTTCTGCACAGGCTGATCTTAAGAATAGCTATTTTCAATATGCTTTTTTCAACCTACGGTCTTTTAACAACAAAGCACTGCTGATAAATGATTACAATACCAATCAAAAAGTAGATATAATGTGTTTAACCGAGACATGGCAGAAACCTCAAGAATGCATTCATTTAAACAAGGTGACTCCCCCAGGGTACTCATTCGTCGAAAAACCCTGCTCCTCTGACCATGGAGGAGGAGTAGTTGTTTTATACCGTGGTAATATCAAAATGAATGCTGTTGCCATACCAAGTCCCTTATCATTTGAATGTCTTGTCGTAAAATTATCCGGTCCTCAACCTCTGTATATTGCAGTAATTTATTGCCTGCCAAAACCTTCAGCTGTATTTCTCTTTGAGTTCTCATCATTACTGACCACTGTCTGTGACATGTTATCAAATGAGTAAGTGCTGGGTGATTTGAACATTCCTGTTGATTCCACTGAATGTAATTTTTCTACAGACTTCTTATCCATACTAGATTGTTTTGACATTAAACATTAAACATGACAACATGTCAATTTCCCCACACATAACAAGGGACACATTATAGATCTGGTTTGCTCCTGTGGGGTAACTCTCTCTAATCTCACTGGCAATGATCTTCCCATTTCTGATCACAAAATGATGTTGTTTGAAATGTTCATACCTCTGTCCCTGAACAACACCAAACATATTATTGCCTTCAGAAATGTAAAAAGCATCAACCTTGACTTAATGATGGAACTTGTATATGAATGTCCTGTTCCCGACCCTGTCTCCACCCCTACTGATGAGCTAGTCTCTCGTTATAATGAATTTCTCTCCGCACATCTACAATCACTTGCCCCTCGTAAATATCGCACTGTTTCTTTCACTCGCACTGCACCCTCGTACACTCCTGAATTATGACTGAATTATGAACATGGGACCATGGCCATCGCTTAGAACATCCGACAGAGAGAACTGGTCTAGTTGTTCATGCTGAGGCCTATTCTGAACTAACAAATTACAAAAATGCCCTCTCAGCTGCCAGATCTTCTTGCTATGCCAACATCATTCACATAAGTAATGGGAATTCAAAAGTTATTTTCTCTACTGTTAACAAATTTTTTCAACCCCTTGATAAGTTTCCACTGATCTTTGCCCCTCCTTATTAGCACTGAACATGATGTCCACTCTCCCACTTTGGAGCTAGATCAGACAGGTTCTCTCTCTCAGTTCCTCCCCGTCAATGATTCCACTCTATCTGAAGTCATTTTAGAATGCAGGTCAACCAGGGCCGGCCCTAGGATTTTGGTGGCCCTAAGCAAAAAATATGTCTGAGCGGGGGGGATGTGCTGCTCTTGGATTCTGTCGAGCGGGGGTGGGGCGGTTCGCTTGGTAAAATCCTTCTTACATTACATTGTTACGAAAGGTTTGGTTGCCATTGTACATACTGTACCTCTACAAAACACACATACAACATGCATGTATGAATTTATTCCATTTTATTTCTCCCCTTTTTGGAGGTAGGTCACCTGTACACATATAGGGAACATTTAATGAAACACTTAAAGCACTGCCAGTCAAATATGCACACTCCTCTGATGCTCCATAGAGCCAATGACCATTAGCCACACTACAGGTCACACAGTACTACAGGATATCATACATCCAATAGGAGTGGTATGTGTCTCACTTATGGCAAGTAGCAGGTTAGCTAGAGGAGCAAACATAGTATCACCATGATGCACCCTGTCTGATTAAAATCCTCACTTCCCTTGGAATGACACCCTGGCCAGTTGTGTTCCTGAGTCATTGTGTCCTGCAGACTCCTTGTCGTAGCCAGCTAATGATAAATCTCAGACTCAAATCTATGATGTACAGTCTACACGACCCATCCTGTGGTTATACCTGAACTTCACCACTTAGAACCCTATGTTATGGATTTTGAGGAAGAAGAGTCAAAGGCTGTAGTGCATAGAATACACATTAATTAATTGATTATTTCTTTCTTTATTTCTTTCTCTCAGGTTGTGAGCATGGTTACCCACCTTATGAAGCTGTTGTACTCTTGAACAAGCCACTTAATCTGACCTGTTCTAGTATAGTATATCCACCATAGTATATAATTTATGTAATTTAATGTATGAAATTATGTATTAAGAATAGTTCAGGATAAGATCCAGGATAATGGTGCATGGAAAACAGATGATGCATGGGATTTTGAAGCTCTTGTGTAAAAATGGGCATATTAAATTAGATTGCTACAGTGTTGCAATACTGAATGTTGTCCTCACTTGACCAAGTTCTGCTCCCTCTCCACAACACACATGGTAAAGATACAGTGTATGCACAGCATCTTGTGTATTTTTACTGGTTTCAACAAAGGCATTCAAACAAACATATAAGCCTACACACAGGTAAGCAGGCAAACCTTAAAAGACAATTGGGCCAAATGACAGTCTTTCTGGCTCAGGAGGAGGAGATTGCAATTATAAATAATATTCACAAAAATTTGTATTCTCATTTCACAAAAACGTATGTATTGAACTGCTGCAGTGATAGGACAAAGATAAAGTTAAAGCAGGGATGCAAAGTCATTGCATTTTATCTCTTGCTCTCTTCTTCCCAGCACTGCTGGAGTGAAACATTGATTAATTCAGATGTTACATCAGAAACCCTGTGCAATACCAAGAGATTCCATCCAAATTATGCCATATCATCACAGCATAAATTCCTCATTATGGCCATTTCTTGCACTTCCTATGGGAAGGGGTTCTGCATGAAAAAAACACTTGGATGAGGAGATTAAAAAGCCTATATTTTAAAAAACCAAGCCTGATGTTTAGCTGAATCTGGAAGGCAGTATATCCCCTATAGCTTGCACTGCCAGTTTCCTGTAATAATTATGGATAATCAATATAAATAGAGGGGTCAAAAGAAGGACATGCTGTGATATTAATGCATGCAGTCTTCTTCAAAATGTAATTTACTGGACCATATTATTTGTAATATCCTTGCATCTGTGTGTGCATGTGAGCTAAAGGCAATTAAAATACTTATTTTAATACTTTTTCAGCATGACCTTTTTCAATACCCTAGTTTAAATGTTTTGTAAATCATTCATTAAATATTAGAAATGCTTAATTCAGGCAGTAAGGAACAGAATTAACATATCTGCCAATAAAAATAGTCTGATAGCATTTTAATTAATGTTGCTATTAGTACACACTGTGTGATGAGTAACCATATGTTCCTAGACAGGGAAGACGTATACAGTGGCAAATGGGGAAGCTCACCACTACCATCCCTCCCAACCCCAAAATAAAAACTGCATGAAAAGTTTCTGGAATTGAAACACATATCTGTTAATGTCTGCTTACACATTCAGATGTTCAGAATATTCGTAAATTAAGAGCTCAATCAAATCATTATCTGTAACTATAAGTGGGCTCAACAATTACAGCAGGTTATGGATACAATGCATAGGTTCTGCTTTTAATTTACAGATTTCTTGACTCAATCACTGGACTAGGAGTTTGCTAGTCACCAACTAGAAAAATGTTGCCACTAATCTTGCTAATAATCGGATTACAATAAAATCCACCTTTCCTGCCTTAACACTCGCTTCCTTCAAACTCTTAAAAGCTACAGGTGGCAATGTGCAGCACTGGAAACCCCCCCCCCCCCTCCCCAATCAATACCAATGATGAAAAAGTCAAGGTCCCCAAGACAGCTATAATGGGGGGATCATAACAAAACAAAACAAAAAATCACCATACAACCCATTATTTACCCATTGTAAGCAGTTTTGAACATCAGAAAGATTCATCTATAGCCTGTTCTAGCACTGAGGTCTTTCAACACACACCCACCTACCCTATTTATAGTTTTGGAGCTTGAAAATTGTTTGGTGCTTTAACAGTGCATGTGGACAACAGTTATCCTTAACCCCTTCTGAACCTCCACCTTTTTTAAACACAAGCCTGGAGACTCCAAAAATACACTCATTGACTTAATGATATTGTGGATGTTTAGAGATGTAAAATACTATATATTGTATACTATAGCTTGCTTTGCCCCAGCCTGTCAGCCTCCTTCTCCCTCTCCTTGCTCTCCCATTGGCACCTCTGGCAGCAGCAAGGTTGTAGAAAATAACTACATTACTAATCCAAACAATTACATTTACTAATCCATTGATTGATCATTGGTTGATTTTTGTCTAATACTCCACCCCCATCAAAATGTCAAACACGTCCCACAATTTCATGCTACATTTATTATTCAAATTCAGGGCTATTCCTTATTTATGAGCGTACTGAATAATAATAAATATATTTTGAGTGTATTTAGATGCTCGCTGATCTAAAAATGGGATCAAGTCCTTCATTGTGCATGCTTACTGGCGTGGAGTCAAATGTGTTTTCACTGTCCTTCTTAGAAATATTTGGAATATTCCCAGCTAAATTCTATCAGAACTTTTGGATTTAGCTGGGATCCTATCGGGACCAGGAACTTTGTGCTGGTTAAGGGAGCGTACCTGGCGCTGGTGAGCTCCTCAGAGCTCAACTCTGGGTCCGTGCTCTCATCCCATAGATGTGTGGTCAATAGGGGCAAGAGTGAGCTATTCTTGTCTCTGAATTGGGGTGGGCCACTAATCATTTCCTTTCCTGTACAGAGAGATAACTGATGGCTGATGGAGAGGGGATGCAGAGCTGGGAGGGAGCCCTCCAACACATCCAGTGTGATAGAAAATTGTGATTTAATGGTGTTAATAATGAAAAAACAAAATTTTAGTAATAATAAGGCATATGCATTATGTACTGTGTATGTTCTAAACTGTGACTCTGTATGTGACTGTCTGCAGACAGGACTAATAAACCGCGTTAATTTTCCACAACGCAAGGCAAAACTACGAAGCTGGAGTGCTTGGCCCCACACAATAACAGTTAAGATGGTGGTCCTCAAGACAGTAGTCCTTCCTATTCTCCTCAATGTGGGGAGGGTGTTTCCCTCAGACAAATTTACTTGTTAAATCATGGCCAGGACCTTTTCATTAGTCTGGGGGACCACCATGGAAAAATGTAAAATATCTGTGCTCCTCAAGGAGAAGTCCCAGATATAGTTACCAACTTGGTGCAGGGTCTGGCTACTCTGGTCCAGAACATATAGATATACCTTTGCCAGGGATCACTCCCTTCTTGAGAACGATGGGCCTGTATGCACTGGCTGTGGGGATGTTTTTCAGCGGCAGGAAGTGGGAGACTAGTCAGAATCGAGGCAAAGATGAATGGAGCAAAGTAGAGAGAGATCCTTAGTGAAAACTTTCACTAGAGCGCTTAGGACATTAGACTGGGGTGAAGGTTCACCTTCCAACAGGACAACGACCCTAAGAACACAGCCAAGACAATGCAGGAGTGGCTTCAGGACAAGTCTGTGAATGTCCTTGAGTGGCCCAGCCAGAGCCCAGACTTGAACCTGATCAAACATCTGTGGAGAGACCTGAAAATAGCTGTGCAGCAACGCTCCCCATCCAACCTGACAGAGCTTGAGAGGATCTGCAGAGAACAATGGGAGAGATACCCCAAATACAGGTGTTCCAAGCTTTTAGCGTCATGCCCAAGAAGACTTGAGGCTGTAATCGCTGCCTAAGGTGCCTCAATAAAGTACTGAGTAAAGAGTCTGAATACTTACGTAAATGTCATATTTCAATTTTTTTTAAAAAATAAATTAGCAAAAATTTCTAAAAACCTGTTTTTGCTTAGTCATTATAGGGTATTGTGTGTAGATTTTCTGAGAATAAAAATGAATTTAATCAATTATATAATAAGGCTGTAATGTAACAAAATGTGGAAAAAGTGAAGGGTCTGTATACTTTCTGAAGGCACCATATGTGTCACCCAACCAGGTCTTTCATGTATAAGACTGACTGAATGCTGGCCCCATGGATGCACTGACTCTGAGAATGTTCACCATCTGTTTGTGTACCTGCATCATGGCCAGACGGGGCTGGGGCGTTCTTGTCTCCTCTGTCTCCCTGAGCAGATTGTTGCCAAGGTGCTCCCTGATGGCTGAGAAAATCCTCTATGTAGGTTGCACGACCATTGAGCTCCAGCGTCAGTGGACATCATCAAGCAGGTCCTGTGGGGGAAAAAAATTAATACAAACTGTGGATGTAGTCACTCTCAGAAGGAGGTTTGAGTATCTCCTCCAGGACCATGTTATGGTAGACTTTGTAAAGTGTATGTGGCATTCAGTTTCGTGGAGAAGCAGATTTCTCAGCTACAGCTACTGGTGGAGAGAACACATGCACCTGGTTTGCATTAACTAATTAGCCCAGGAGTTCAAATCTTCTAATCTCAATCAGATCCAATCAGATTTAGAAATCCTAAATTTTGTGATTTCACAGTATAATGGTGCCTCATGCATCCGATTCTCTCTGCTCTGGATATCTGGAGTGCTTGAAATGTGTTTTTTAGAGTTCAAGGTCCAACTTGTTTCCACAGGGGCAAGGCCTTGTACGATTTCTTGACCGCTGCCTGTTTAAACAGGTGCAATCTCTCCCCACACCTGGGATTCACCTTACTTGTGAAACATTTTTATTCCATATAAAGATTGAGAACTCTGACCACCAATGATATCAAGAGCCACATTCACCCATTGTATATGGCTTGTTGCCTTTCTGTGGGTTTTTGGCCTGGCTGTGGTCTCTGGTGGCCCTCTATTTCAAATTCTCCCACCTCAACCTCACTTGCACCACTGTCCTCTTCTGTCCAGATGCTGTGGCATTCTCTGTTATCACCATCCAGATTTTACTCTTTATTTTGGATGTTGCTGCTACCACTGAGTCTTTCACTTCAAGAAAAATCCACAGGTGGGTCTGGATCATCAACAGGAGTAAGGGTCTTGAAAGGATTGTCAATGTCATCACAGAGAGGGACACTGCGGTGGGTAGCAATGTTGTGTAGGAGAATGCAAGCCAGTATTATGCTGCACTCTCGTTGTGGTTCCACAGGCAGATAGTTCAGGCACGCAAAGTCACTCTTCAGAATCCCATTCAGATGCTTAATGGCATGTTTTTCCATGTGCATGGCTGTGTGGGTGTGTTTGCTGTGGGAAAAGGTGTCACCATCTATGGTAGGAGTGGATAGGCACTGTCACCTAATTATGCCATCCAGTCTGCCCCTGCCCCTAATCTCTGGAACAGCTTACCTTTATATATAAGAACTGCTCAGACCCTAGAATCTTTTAAGTCGCTGCTGAAGACCCACCTCTTCTCATTGGCATTCAATTCGAGTTTGTCACCTTGATTTTATCTTCTATTGTGCCGTAATTCTTTTATTACTGTTTACTGTTTCCTTTTCCTTTTATTCTTTTTTTTTTTTTACTTTTATATTTGTTTTTTGGTATTTTAAATCTGTTCAGCACTTTGGTCAACTGTGGTATTTGTAAATGTGCTATACAAATAAACTTTGACTTGATTTGACAGTCTGTGGATCTGGAACACAGAGAACAGTCGGCTGTGCCTGAAGATGCATGCATCATGGACTGACCCAGACCATTTCACAACATAGTCGCTATTTTTTGGTTTTGAACTACCCATAAGTCATACCCATAATCAAAATTTGATCATGTTTGACCTCCTTTGCCCAGGTGCTTAAAGGTGGAGGAGCTGGTCAACTGAAAAGCTGGCCAGCTAAGAGCAGCAAGCTGAAAAGCTGTCACAGTGTTTTGCTTTTTGTCTTTGTTGTTTCAGTTTATTGTTTTTGCCTGGAAACCATGAGGGAAAAGGGTGAAGCTGTTCGTTTATTTGTTTTCACATTAGTGTGGGTGCGCTTTCTCTCTCTCCATGTGACAAACTACGGTGCAGACCCGGAACTGTTGCATCTCCCTACCACATGGTATGCTGTAAAAGACTGGAAAGAGGGAAATGAGGGATTGAAAAAACAGATCATCTCGTCAACCCATAGCCCCCCACTGCCCAAGAAAAACACAAACAATTTGTCTGCAAACTATAGAGAGACCGTTTAGAAATGTTTAGATTTTATCCTTACAACATTGCTTATCGTTGAGTGTTCATGTATGAGAAGTTGAAATTTTATTAAAGATGTAATTTAATGAGTTGCTTTGCATGTGATGTAGTCTTGTATACATAAGTTTTGAATATTTAAATGATATGACTTGTTTCTTTACAGTTTGAAGAGCTTATGTGCTTGGTTTTGATCTATAGGTGATGTTTTGTTTGAATGTGTTGAATGTTTTGTATTTTCAAAGAAAGGTTATTTTCTTGTTAAAGGTCTTGTAAAACCAATAAAAGACAAATGTCCAAATTTGGCTGTGGAAAAATTGTGCGAATAATTTATTTTCAGATGGTCAGTCCAGGACTGATGTACACCCATGGAAAAAAATGACACTGCTTATTTCATCTATCAATTATCTATACCTGCTTATCCTGGGCAGGGTCACGGGGATTGTAGGAATCTAGCCCAGCGTTCATTAGGCAAGAGGCAGATTACACCATGGACAGTCTATCACAGGGCACACACACCATTCACTCACCATTTACTCTCACACTCATACCTATGGTCAATTCACAGTCTCCAATTAGCCTACCTGCATGTCTTTGGACTGTGGGACTACCTGCACCTTCTTGCTGTGTGGCGACAGTACTACCAACTGCACCACCCTAAAACATTTTAAAAATGTGAAAATTCTTCAATATTTTAGAGACCCCCTTCCCCCAAATTTTCACATTTGGTGCTTTTAGGGGCGCTTGTGTCTTATTCAGTGGGGCTGAGCTCCCTCATATCTTTCACCATAGCTAAGTAAGGCAAATGAAGCTGCAGGGGGCTTTGCCCTTCAACACACACCACCAGTGCAAGATGTCTTCATTCACTGTGGGTTAAACATCTTCTATCTCCTTACACCTGTCACCACCAATTTGTTAATTTTTTTTTTTTGTAGACTTTTGAACACCTATCCATACAGTTACTCTGACAATGTGCATTTAAGTAAGAGACCTTTCCCGTAATGTGTGCAGAGACATGGAGCATATCCTCAAGATGAAAGGTTTTCAGGCATCAAAATCTGTTAGATTGCATTTTCTTGACTTTTCACTCTGAAAAATAATTAATCACACTTTCAAAAGTGATTTCACTTTTTTAAAATAGAGATTCAAGGTTACACACTCAAACGCCTCCTCACATTTATTTATAGCTCCTGTGTTTGGAATACTTTATGGATTCAAGTGTTATTTTAATGTCATTAAAATTAATTTTCTTCAAACCTATGACAGATATAATAGTGTTGTTACACTACAGTGTTGAGGATGGTTAAATGTCTTCACATAAGGTTTAACTAACACAAATGATGACCTTTTATATTATATTACATCTACTTCAACATTTCAAAGAATAATTTAGGCACAGCAGTGCATAAATAACAGAACAACTTCTAAATTATTGCATTTGTTTAAAAAAAAAATGTTAAAAATGCAGCTGGTGGAATTTATGATCAATATGCATGAAATGCACAGAGCAAATTCGGTCAGGAAATTCTTGCTGTGGCTGACCATTTGTTGGCTACAACAACTATATGTTCTCAAACAATCACACGCACACATCGCTACTTGTTCTCATACTCAACTAATCACCTACACACAACATTATATGCGTGTTGACTGGGCTGCTTTTTGCAGACTACATTTGCACTGCAGCTCACAGAATTGCACTGAATGAATTATCAGTTATTATTAAAAGTCGCAGCTCAAAGAATTATTGCTCTAGCAATCACAAAAGTGTATAGACTATTGGGTAGTTGAGTGCCCAGAGTCTTCTCTGTTCTGTGGCGTCTCATGCTTATAAGTGTCGCCCACTTTCATGTCGGTCGGCTATTGTTGCAGAACTTTTGACTCAGCTCTCCCTGCTTATATGGTCCACCAGTCAAAGCAACATAGCATTATATATTTAAGTAGCATTTTGTTATTTAAAACGAAAGGACCAGCTATGTAACCCAGGCATTTATTAATCCTCATTGGTAGATTGTCATAAGATGATTTTATTCATAACCTTTTGATGGGTTGTTGCTATGCACTGATGACTCTCCTCCTTTATTTTAGATACCTATTAATGTTGCTAACACTTATGTAATCCGAAGGAAAGCCTAAAGTAATTGATGTACATTCTGCTTCAGAACAGAATTGGGTGTATTAACATACCATTTACTTTGCTGATTCTCTCTGGGAGAAATACCACCAAGAACAGAACTTTGTTTGGTATATTGTGGATGTTGGTTTCAATTGTGTGTTAGCTAATTCTACTGCCAGAGATTGTAGTGGCTAATAATACAAAAAGTGTGTGTAATATTTGTGAGATCATGATTGCATATTTAACTTTGTATTGCTGCTGGTAACTGTTGTCATGTTCCATTTGGGTGCACACTGGAAATGACATGAAGATGACCATTAACCGGTGTATTTTATATTAGCCTCCATCTCTTACACATAATTGCTGCTGGCTGATTTTATTCTGCATGGTTTTTTGCACATTATTTCTGAGAGTATTGATCTTGCACTACATGTATATACAATAATACTATAGTTAACTGGAGGAATTTGCATATTGTATCGTATTTTTGTTGGCTACTGTACATTATTGATTGATTTGTATCTTTGGGATTTGGCAGATTACCACATTATAGTCTCATCACATGTTGCGCAAAGCGGCTATCCAATTAATAAATCCAATTCATTTTTGAGACATAATGCCAATGTTTCAAATTTCATAAATTTTAAGAGTTTCAAGAGTTTGCACATTTGGAGTTCCAGCCTGCCATTGCTGTTCTGCGGTAGAAGGAAACAACTACTTTACAATGCCTTGTGGAGTAATTCAAGCTATTTTGCATTATTTGTGACTATATTTATTGGTACCTAAGCGCAAATTGTGCCGCTCTTTGTGCTACTTGTAATTTTTTGCTAGTTGCCACACTGGACCAAATAACAGCATTCATCAGAGCGTGGTAATACCAAAGCACGGTAGCTGAATTTGACAAAATTTGGAAAACCTTTTTAGCACTGCAAGGCTTCTTTCCTTTTTTCTAAAGTTCTGTCTATTTGCATATTGCTGCTAGTATGACTTTTAATACACATTAGTAATGCTAGTGAGGCACTGTTGGATTTTACTGAACACTGCAAATTGCCTTTTGTGTTGCATCTGCTTGATGATTTCTTGGATTTACTAATTTACCTCCTGCCTGCTGCTTTACCGCACTAAACAACGTTTTACAGGCTAAATGTCCTATCAGTGGAAGACTTTAGGGCCTGCTACCTCTCTTATTATTATGTTAAATAGCAATCTCTTCCCTTCCCATTGAGACACTCTCTTGCATCACTGACATCATGTCCACTTTCACATAAGTAGCATCCAAGAGTATTACCAAATGTGATTTTCTTCTCTTTTGGCTCATTTGAATTTTGAAATGACAGAAATTCAACAACACCAACAACAAATTTTATTTATATAGGGCATTTTCTCAGCCCAAAGACACTTTACAGTATACTTAAAAGATAACACAAAACAGAAAGTACAAGTACAGAAATAAGTCAATACAGAAATAGAATATGATGAAGGAAGATAAGTGAGAGAAGCAAGATGGCAAGGAGGGAAGGCTAGGCATGGGTGTGTAGGAGTGTGAGGAGGGGGGTGGCTAGGGGGATATGGGGGGATTTTAATGATATGCAGCTTTGAATAGATGGGTTTTGAGACAGGAGGTAAAAAGGGAGAGTGAATCTCAATTTCGGTCAGGTGGGGTAAGTGAGTTTTATATTGCACCCAGAGTCTGGGTGCAATATGAGAGAAAATGTGAGTGAAGCTGGGTCTCGTTTTTAGAACTTTTATTTAATTTTTATGAAATCAAAATGGTCATTTACTTCCTGAGAAATATGCTCATGAATATGCTCGACAAAACCCCATAAGTATGTCATTCTTGGATTTTAAGTACACTATATTTAGAGGAAATTTTGGGTACTTGGCATCTTTCTCTTCCAGCGTGCTCAACTTGTGTACTATTGTATAATGGTGGGCAACTGCAATGATTCCGACATGGCCCGAGATCTTTCAAAATTGTGATGATCTGCACGACGTGCTCACAGTGAAGGATCCTGTTCTGTTCTGGGCTTTGCTGCTTAATCACTGAAACAGCATTTCTTTCTTTTGATCCAGTCGAAATTTCCAAATTTTTGGGATTTTCCCCTGATGTGCCTCCATCTAGCAGTTTTGGGGATTCATACAAGAGAGAATGATTTGCAGATAATAGCCTGATGAAATTAAAATCTTGACATCAGAGGTTAAATCAACAGCTCTCTTTAGAATTTACCAAATTCTTTGTGGCACATATTTTGTAGGGCAATCACTGGTGTAGGAAATTGATTACTTTTTGTGACATTGAAGCTACAGTCAGTATCATTAAATATCCATGTAATTTATTAATGGATTCATTTTATGTTTAACCTGGACATGCATCACAAATAATCTAAAAGGCTGCTTACATACCAAATCTTGACATCATTTTTGTTATCATTTTGTTTTTATTTCCTGTTGGGCGGAACAGTGGTGCAGTAGATAGCACTGTCACCTCGCAGCAAGAACGTCCAGGCTTTGGATCCAGCTGGGACTTTTCTGAGTAGAGTGTTCTCCCTGTGTCTCCCTGTGTGCATTTGCTCATGGTACACCAGTTTCCCCTACAGCCAAGACAGGCTAGGCTAATTGGGGGGCAATGGGGCATTGGATGTTGGGAAGCATGCATGCTCAGTTGACCCATATTGTGGCAATGAAAGTTAAAGTAAAAACATTTTCTGGAGTTCCATGCTCTATGTGCAGTGGCCAGGCTCACTGGTCTGAATTTCCCAGCATTCAGCCAAATTATTATGTATTAAACCTTTCTCAGTCAGCTTATTTGTCCCCTGCAGCTAATTGCATGAGGTCTGGGTTAGTGAAGTCAACATTAAAGCCCATTGACTACATGGTCCTTCTTCCCCTATTTCTGTACTGAAATTCAATTTCTATTTCCCCTCTCATGGTTAACATTCCCACATTATTTAATAACTTGTTAACTGTTTTCAGTCATCTATCTATCAGTCATTATTGCAGGCATTAAATTTAATCTTTGTTATGCAGTTTATCATGAGCCTCTGTTCATGACTGATGCCAGCAATGTTTGTTCATTCCCTAGTTCAGTTTTAAACTCCTTCTCTGCCAAGCACAGAGCTGCTTCATAGCTGCTACAATTGCCCAGTCCTTGAGGATCGAGGCAGTTACCATGGCCACACTCAAAATTCATGGAGATGGTCATCTGCTGCTTTTGAATGCTATATTAGGTGCAATACCAAGGGCTAATATTTGCTACTTGCTACTGTCATATTTAATAATAAATAATAAATACATTTTATATTGTTGCTGGGCACTGACTCATCAAAGTAGCATTTAGTTGGTTCTGAAGTGGTTAACTGGGATATCAATTTGGACTTTTTTTAGGAAACACCAAGTGCTCTGCTATAGTTTACTGTTACTATTACATAATGTTTGTATGGTTAATGTCTGCTTCAGTATCGCAGCTCCGTTGCAGTGTTCCGTCTCGATGCTGGAGGGGTACGGTTTTCCTGATCTTTTAGGAAACAGCATGTGCATGTTTCAACGTACAAAAGTACCAAGTTACTCACACATGCAAAGCACTAATTCATTAACACTTGCAAAATCTAGGCCTGCCATTAAAAGTACTGATATAAAAATTATGCCAAGTTACAATAAACAATATGGCTACCTTATCTAACACAAACTAAACATGCTGTATTCCAAAGCAATGTTGCTACCCAATGCTTCCTAAATTCTTTCAAGTAACTTGGCCCTGTGTTCTCTCATCTTACATCACACATCACATAGGTATTTTTCCAGCCTGACTTTAAGTGTTTTTGTTAGGAGTAATCCATTTATCAAATCTGAACCCATACTAACAACAATTTCATAATTTAATGAAAAACCTAAACTTGTATCAGTCTAATATCTTTGTGGAATGCCATTATGTGGCTCTTACCCTTTAAGCCAAACACCGGCAAGTTCACTATAATTTTAACTATTACATCGATATTGGTATGTACATTTAAAAATATACTTTGTAATACAAAAAGCTATGCATAGGTTTGCCTGAAGAAATCCTGCAACAATCATAATGATTTTTCTGTATTTGGCTTACTGTGTTGACACATCTGGATAATATATATATATATTCCTTGTCTTTTCTGGTTTCAAATTGATAATTGCCAACTTATGGGCAGAAAAAATGATAAAAGTCTGAGAAATTCAAAGGCTGTCAGATTAAAATAAATGAAAAAATTAGATTTATAGGCTGGAGCTTAAATAGATTTTCAAGCATTCATTTAACTTATTTTGTCCCAAAAGCACAGAAATCTGTTTTTACATAATGTGGATTACGTATTTCATTGCAAAGTAAAGGAGAACAACTTCATTTTTGTATTTTTGCAGAGATTTATTTGTATTTGTGGCACTTCATTTGTACCTAAATTATGACAATAAACTAAACTAGTTCGTATTGTAAATGGTACAACTGTCTTGCTTCATTTAAGCCAATTTCCAAGTTTCTGTGATGCTCACACCTGGAGTTATTAAGCCTTAAATAGAACACCCACTAAATTGGAGATGATTGGCCAAATTTGACATCCGTATGAAAGGGTTAAATTTTTGAGACATTTTCAAGCCAGCAGTTTCAATCCAGCATATACCATATGTAAATAAATATAATGTTCTTATGATCCCAATTGTAGCTGGTTTCATTACTGGTGAATTTAAACTATGCTTTTTATCAATTGATAAGGGCAGCATTATACTTTGAGTAAACAATCTTGGATGAATAACAATGATCCACAAAGCCACACATTCACTATTTTCTCTCAATAGCAAGTTTTGATGACTGAATATTTGGAAAATTACAAAAAGTTTAGGAAAAGGTTGTAATTTTTTTTTCTTCAAAGCCTTCCTGATTTTACATCATCGTGTAAAAAAAGTACACACGAAAAAGGCCAGCAGCATTGTGTTTATGGAAAGTACTTCAAATGTGATAGACTATTTGCAAGATAGTGCAACAGCAATCCTTGAATGAACTCAAATGAGGTCAAATTTGAACAGGAAGAAAAATAAGAATCCACTGGTCCAGTGACAAGAGATAAATCAATAAAATGAATACACCGGGACTGAAGGCTCTTTAATCAGAAGAGGAGATCCACAGTCCCTATCAGCACCCCAGAATGTTTATAGACTTGTTATTTCCCTCCTCATAACCTCTGTATCAACAGTGTAGCTGCCAGCGCAAATAGGTGAGAGAATGATTTGTGCTTCTTGAACTCTGTTACATTAGAGCTATAATGGAGCTGTCAGTCACTGACTTTCATGAGCCAATCAAATGTCTTTGCAACATTGTAGAATTCTAAGACTGATTTAAATCCCTTGATGAACATTTGACAACCCCAACATATTTTGGGGTTCATTTGAGAGAATTCACTTCATGAACCTGTTATAATGTCTGTGGGAACTAGGTCTGTAAATAACAAGCCAAAACTGCAAGGTACAGTATGTTAAAAAAACACCTGACTGCAAATTTGCACAGCTAAATTCAACATTAAATATTACAATGCCATCAACATTTCAAAGGAAAGTCATATTTATAATTATGGTCCTTCTTTGTCCTTCTCTGATTAATAGTAGACTCCTTTATTGATCTTTGGGCAAGGATTGCAGTAACCTTGACAGCACAGCAACGTACAGTAAGGCCGATGTAGGCACTTGTCGCGCTCTGTCTGTGGGCGGTAGCGACATAGTGTGTAGGTAGTTTTCCCACTGGGAGGATGTTGTGGCTGTGTCACTTACCATGGAATCAGATTTGTGTAAAAATTATTAAGGAAAACATCATACTTTTTAGCATAAATGTGTCAAAATTATCATGCTAAACTGTGGTTGAGAGCAAAAAATAAATAAATATTGGAAAGAAAAATATTGATTTCAACAGTTAAATGTAAAACAACTAAAAGTAAAAATATAATGAAAAGGAAAAACTGGAAAATAATACTTCTATTATTGCTATTTTTGGCAGTTCCATTACTTTCACTGTTTTTACCATTTCCACCATTTCCTTCCTTTTAAATGCTTTCCATGACTTTTCAGCAGTTTCGCATGGGAACTGTCAACATTAACGTATTGTAGTCTAGAGTGTCATTTGTAGCCTATAGGCTAGGCCTATAGCATTTTAACCATATTGTCATATGCTGGGAGAAAAAAAGTGCAACATTGTAGATTCTAGAATGTGCTAGGATCAAGATTCCAGTCCGTGTCAGTTGATGCAATGAAATGTTTGATGGCTCCTGTCAACAGTTGTTGCTGAGCTCTCCTTCCACCATTTTGGTAAAATGTCAGTGACAATAAACCTCACAATGTACAACATGTTGTACCAAACCAAACAAAAAAAATTAAATGAAAATGGACATATGGTAGCCCAATCCTGTTTAATTTTTTTAGTAGGCCTATTGCACAATGTGTTTCATGTTCTGTTATAGGAAAAAACTTGCTTTTTTTCTGTGATGGACCAAGAATTGGTTTTTATGCTTAATGAGGCCAACAATATTGAAAACTCCGCCACTTTAAAGTCACAACACCTGCTGAAATAACTACACTGCAGAGGATTTCTTAAACTAACATCATTACCCATAAAACAACAAAGTCCTAAAGCTGTCCTGTACAAACAAAGAATGAAACTGAACACGTTGATTCACGTGAATTTGATTTCAAGTAATTTCTTCCCTGAGTACTGTATAGTGCATGAGCAGTTCTCATCTTTCGAGCACTATAAAGCTTGAATATTCTGCCAATTCCTAGCTCACACTGCAAGGGCCACTGCATAATCTCTGAGACTGCCAGTGACTTATGTGGCCAATCAGAGCCTGAACACTTCTATTTATAAACTGTGAATCACTATGATGAATTGAGAGTTATGATATCCATGGTTTTTTAAACCAATTAATAACAGTGTCAGAAACCTGTACTTTATGTAAAGCCTGGATCACTTATATGCACTTAATTTGTATTAATTTGTATTAGAATCATATGAACTGATTAGTAATAAACTGCTAAATTCGAAAAGGTTTTTTTTTTTTTTTTTTGGGGGGGGGGGGGTTCCCCACAAGTCTGAGTACAAGGAAATTGGGAAAATTAATATTTTGTGTATTTTCTTTATCGCATTTTGTCCATCAGTACTTAAATGAAAAATACCTGTCATTATGTCGTGTTGCAATCAGATACAAACATTCCTGCATGTAAATTATGTTTTGGTAGTCATTTAATTTTCAAATTAATTTCCTATAAATTCTTTCCCCGGTTAGATTGAATGAATCAGTGTCCAGACATATGAGTGATGACATTCTGATAGGAAATAAGTAACAAGAAGAGAAACAACACCCAAGTGTAAAAGCACAAAACCGTGCAGACCCACGGTGCACCTGTACAAAATGTCATGAGTAAAACTTGCCTAACTATATAGCTAGCTAGCTATGGCATGTCCTCACCTCTGTAACGTTATTTGTTGTCCTCCATGTGTCCATACATATGTATCGGTGGTACGCGCTAAGTAGGTTAACTAAAGTAGGCGAAACGCTAACATGTTAGGGTTAGCAAAAGTAACGTTAGGTGATAATGCCGTGCTTAACTCTCAGGGGTCTAAGGGTAAAATGAGGCAAACTGGTGATTCTGCGATGCTCTGGCATTTGTGTAAATTTCATCAACTTCATATACAGTGATTCCAAAGTTTTTCATATCTTTATTTTCAGCACAAACTCAGCTACAAGAATATAGCAGTAGTAAGTAGGTCATAATCATGTGTGGATTGTAAACTGCTCTAAAATCACACAAATTGTAAACAGTAGTTTTGAACATGCACAGGAATGTTGTAATAAAACACACTAAACAATTGTGAATAAGAATTTTGGTCACTGAAATGTGTTCATCAAGGTCTTGGGTATCAAAAGATGACAAAATATTTTTGCAAATCCAATGAGAAATATAAAATAAATTGCTAAAAGTAAGTGTTGTGACTATTATTTTTGAAAATGGGAGGGCTAATGGCCTTTCTGTAATGAATATTTATTGAGAAGGAGGACCTGCCTGCTAAGTAGACTATTCACACCTGGCCGCATGCCTCCCCACCTCTAAGACAAAGACTTTTCACAAAGCAATACACAGTGAGCCATTTAGAAGACAGAAACGCAGACATCATTTGATTTTGGTACATTCATTGAAGTAAATTATATGAATGGGAGATGCAATTCACACACACTTCCAGGTTATTTCAGAATCAGAATCAACTTTATTAGGCAAAGTGCATAATATAAAAGAGCATTTACACAATATAAACCCAATATTTCTGCTTCACACACACAATTTGACTCCAGAATGGTTGCCACAAGTGCCTTACAAAACAACAAACACAAAAGCCAATGAATATAAAAAGTGCTTAATGTAAAATAATCTTTCAAAGTTGCAAGTGCCATTTTGCAAAACAGTTCCTGTCTGGCTGTAAACACAGGGGGACATCACATTCCTTGCACTTCCATGGAGTGTTCTGTTTTTTCCCGAAGTCCATCCTGCAGAGTTTACATGTCTTGCGACCAATCGAAGCCACCTTGCTGGCATCCAGAGTCTGTGAGGCTGTAGGCACAGGCACATGATCATAACATTCCCGTCTTGTTACTTTGGGTGCCTTCTGTGAGACGCCACACAGCTGCGCAGTGAGCTCCTCCATGAAGGCCTTGTGAGGCATTGCTTCCTGTTGTCCCAGTGATGACAGTTCTTTATGTAGGATATACGCATTTGTGGCAGCAATGTCCAAGAAATGTAAAAACAATTTCCGGTACCATCTCATTGTTTTGTGCTGTGTTGTGTAATACTGTATCAGTTGGTCAGACAGATCAACACCCCCCATGTGTGCATTGTACTGGATGATAGGTGATGGGCATGGAAAGTTCTTTGAAATCCAGACACCATCTTGCTTCACCCTCCGCTGTATTGTGTCCCCAGTGAATGCTGCATGGATGGTGGAACATACAGCCACCTCTCGTGTGTCCATCCACTTCACAAAAACCAGAGGACCATCCCTTATCCACCGTAAAGCTCCTCTTCCTGACTTCTTAGTCAGAGCATTACAAGCAGTGCGTGGACATTCCTTCCTGTTCTCCCTATATGTCCCACAAGCACCAAAGTTTTCCATGACCGAGCTGGCTGAGCTGCTTGCTGCTTGTTGACTGGTGTCCTCTTGCCACTCTTGCGTCGCCTCTTAGCAGGTGGTAAACTAGGCTGTGTTACCTGATCAGCATCTCTGTAAATGTAATAGAAACAAAATTGTTAGGAAATGTGACATCAAATCAAACTTTATTTAGCGCATTCCCATCAACAACAATGTGATTTACAAAAAAGGGACAAACCACTAACTAATGAAAACAAAACTTAGAAAATGTGGCAGTTATATCTTATACAAACAAATAACCGAACAAACACAACCAGATGCAGAGAGGTAGCCTATAATTTTGAGATGCAACGGTTAGTGTGGAAATTTACAAACGCGCATATTACTCGATATTCCTACAAACACACACATAAATTGCAATACAGTACACATATTTACAAATAATAAAAGCTATCAACGAAACAACATTAGCTAAACTCACGCAACTCATAAATAATGCCTCAATCTGAAGTAGGTCTTTTTAGCTAAGTGGTTAGTTTATTTCCCGAACTTACATGCAATATGCTAACATCGATTGTGCGAGGACACCCGGTTTTAGAATCCTAGCCACGCCAATACACGCCACGCATAGGTTATTTACGTACAGTGATCAAGTAAAATAGTTACAGTGCAATTTTTTGAGATGCAGTATTGAATCGTTCGTAGTGTGGCAATTTACAAACGCGCATATTACTGGATATTCTTACAAACACACAGATAAGTTGCAATACAGTACACACTACCAATATTATCGTAAGAAATACACTTACTCATGAAGTTGATCCTCAGCTGGATCAGTTCGCAGTTCGAAATGACATCGTTCTTCATCAGTGTCAGCTTCAGTGTCCGGACCTGATGAGTTCGCGTCTTCATGGTCGCTCTCCCACAAAGCATGAAGAACATCCAGTCCAGTCATTCGTGCCATTTTCCGAAATGAAATGTAAGGATTGCCCGAGAAGACGTGGGCTATGCTTCTGTGTGACATTTTATCCTTGTTTACAGTAGGCGCTCTCGCACATCAAACGCATCGCCCCTCCCCTGCCATCGATAGCAATTAGCATGTCATTATCTTGTGAATGTGGTCTGGGCGTACTTACTGCCGAGCGAACATCACATATTAATGAGAAAGACTTAGCACATGGCAATGGTCTGTTTAATCTCATTTTAAATAGCTTAAAACAATTCATATATTTTGTCAATGGGTACATTGGAATGCCACGATTCTAAGGTTTATGTCAATGTCTTTGTTGTGTCCGTATGATAAAAGCTCGCGAAGTTATTCATCCAAATAGCAACGAAATCTTGTCGAGCTCCGCCGGCGGAGCTCTCGACCCCAGAGAGTTAAAAATGTCGTGCCATTCGAAGTAGTGATTTTGGGAGATGCACCTGCGCATGCGTCCTACTAAACAAAGCACCACCTGCGCATGCAGGTGTCCGTGAGTGAGTGAGTGAGTGACCATAGTTTGCCATGCATAGCCCACGACGGCAGTTCCTGCACGCCGTGGGAAAAATACAGTGCCCTCCAAAAGTATGGTAATGGGAGAGTGAGATTTGCCATTTTGGCTATATATATACCAAAGGCATTTGGATTTTAGATCAACAGATGAATATGAAGCAGATGACTGGCAGGTGTTAGCTGTTGGTCAGTTGTTGTCTTTTTCATGTGAGTGTGAGTATCTAGTCTAGGTTTCATCTGTGGAGATTACATTTGGTGTCAGAGGCATATACCATCATGAAGACCAGAGAACTCTGGAAAACAACTAAAATGTAATCTGAGAGAACAGAAGGATAGCACAGCAACTATAGAAGAATAAAATTATTATTTTAGCTTAACTTAAAAATGACTGAAAGCCTAATAAAACCATTTGTGGAAACTTAAGTTTACTCAAAAAGTTTGAGGAAAGTTGTTATCTCAAAAATAATTATTTAATAAACTCAATGGTCTTATGTACACCGTAATTGAAAGTAATGTGCCCAATTATAGTGACAATCCTTAATTTTTCAGTTTTGGTGGATTTGGTCACTGGTGGTCACAAAAGCTTTTTTTCATACGCCAAATTCCATTCGAGGCTAACCCTCCAAACAAACCAGCATGATTTCCTTGCATCAGTGGTGTTTCAAGTGTTTACTTTTCTTAGGAGATAATGCAGCAGCACCATATTTTGGAGAAAGACAGACAGTCTGCAATGTAGTCCAACGTGGTAGGCTAATATTGAGCAACATATCAAACCTAATTTTAAAGACAAATATAAGTGGTTATATTTGATAATCAACCACAATAAATAAGGGAGCTAACATTAGGTAATGATGTCAGACTGTGCAAGTATGACGCAAGTTGGCTATATATGCTTACTTTATTTTTGGACCACAACTCTAAAACTAAGAAAAGGAAGAGGATAAATTAGGTGACTATGTCAGACGTGTAAGTACGACGTAAGTAGATCCACTCACTTTCACTATATTTTGTCCACAATTCTAAAAACTAAGAAAAGGGGTTATGTTCTGTCAGACTGTAAGTACGATGTAGCTACCACTATCAGTTCTCCTCTTCTGCAGTCTCTTCTTCTTCAGTGGATTTTAGGATTTGTGCTTCCACATGCAAGTTCTTGTACGTGCATCATCATATTTGAATACTTGGCGGGATTGTCGCACCTGACACCACCAGTGGAAAATAGCATATAGAGGAGAAATTTAAGAACACATTGAATTGAGCTTGGTACAAATATGCCAACGTGAAAAGGTATCAAATATGGAATTTTATTATTTTGAAAAAATGAAGGACTAGCATACTGCATACTCTGCATACTCTTCAAAATACAGTAGGTAAACTCACTTCATGAACTTACTCATTAATCAAATAATATTTGTTGAGGACAGATGAAAAATTAAATTCTGTCTGTGTAATGCATTTGAATTATTACTAAAAGTTACACAAACTATTAAAACATTAAATTATTATATCAGCTTAAGAATTGCTGAAAGCCTCCTGCTGCCATTTGTGGGAAGTGATTTCTTCAAATTAATTAATTAAGTAGTGTTAACTGAACATATTTAAATAACCAGAAACACAGTTACCACACAATGCCACTTTGTTCACATCCACAAAGTAAATAAGTAGAAGCAATTTAAAAGGCTGAATTGACCTAACAGGTACAAAAGCTTACTCTTAAGCAAAAAGCATAACATAGTGGGGTTTCAAGGTTGACATCAACATATCAAGCCATCTTACCAATCATCTGGCAAAGACAGAATAGACATCCGACATCTGCTGAAAACATGAATTACACACAATTGACCAAACGAAAAATAGACAATCTGCCTTCAGTTTGTATACATCGCAAGGAGTGCAGACAAAGAAAATATCACAAGTTATATGATAAATCCATTGCTTTCCAATCATTTTGAAAAATTAGAGCATACTCAATGCAGCACCATAAACCATTTAGGTGTCAATAGTGGTTTGTCTGCAATGCTGTAGGCAGAAAGAGATTGGGATTTTGTATGGACACTCTGATTGAGTGGAGAGAGTTTGTAGGACCTCAAGTGTTTGATCTGCAGGAATTGTGCTCTCTGCTAAGAAACCAACTACCAGTATTGAGAAGTAGTATCTGTTCAGTTTAGCCAAACTGAGGCAACCCCCTTGTCCTACAGAAACAAACATCCACACACTGTATTCAATAACCTCTATGGCAACCTTTGCCATGCTGTACTGCAATGTCGCTAATTGGCTTTTGCTGCACATATATTTTGGCTATCTCAGTAAGAGGTGACACCTGAAGTTTGTAAATGAGACTTGAAAAATTATGGTGTCCTGAGATAATATGCCACCATGTGCTGTTGGCTGCCTTGATGCCAGAGTTTTGAGCACATCATTGAAATTGATGGGTGTCATGCACAACACGCTTTAAAAAAGCAGTGCTTCCTTTCAAACTACATAGTCCACAGGTGGAAAAGAGGTTTTGTTCTCCAAGTAAATACAACTTCACTGACATAGTGAGCTGGAAACTGCTCTTGTGTGGCTTTACAACATGTACAGACATACTCTGCCATGAAAGACTCCACAAAGCCTGCAGCAACACATCAGTGTCCTGAATAGATTGGCCTATGAACTCAATGAACACACCATCTTCTTCAACGGTGTGGATATCATGTAACAAAGGACTGAGCACTCTTTCAGATCCACACCTTTGGAGGTCAGGTCTTTACACATCACGGCAAGCTGAATTACAGCAAAGCAGATCTGTATTTACTGGGGAGATATACACAGTTCGTGTTTTTTTTTTTTTGTTTTTTTTTTTGGAAGTGACCGATGGATTTTCCATTTCAACTTGATCAATGTACAAGAAAAGTGATAGTTTAAGCTTATTGCTGATGACAGGTCATTTTCTCTGAAATATGATCCAGCACAATGACTCTTGCACTAACCCGGTTGCGCATAATTTTATTCCTGAATTTTGTCAAGAATGTCAGTGTGTTTCAACACATTCTGAATCATCTGCAGTATTGGGACTTGCACTGCTGGGTGTCCTGGATCCACAATGTATTGGACTGGTTTAACAACAAGAAAGTTTATTTCAGCAAGTTTTCCTATGCTTAGTAGAACACAACTCTGAGTCTTTCCCAGTGGTACCGAGAAGAATATTGCTGTCCATTACAGCAACCACTACTTCATTGATGGTACTTCACAAACAGTGGCCATGCTTCTGCAATATATCACTGATTGCTAATCTGACAAAGACTTTGAGTGAAAGAAAATATCTGACCCAAATATTCCACTATTCCCTGTGAGGCCAATCTGAAATGTGTAGAATAGTTCGGATCTTCAAGAATAAAGCAGCTAAACTTAACTGGGCTCTCAAATGGATAGGGTCACACTCTCATCATCAACTGGTTCTATATTTTCAGACTGGAAGGACCCTCATCTGGGTCAGCAATGACACTACTGGTTGGCTCACTGCCATTTTCACAAAATGTCATCACAAAACTCTGAAGGAGTATTTTTTGAACTGACTCTTGCTTTGCGAGCATTGAAAAATGAATATACATTGGTGCTGCAGCCACAATTATTATATGGACATGTTACTATCTCACACTTTATAATACTTCCTCTCAAATGACCAAGGACAGCCTCCTCTGAAAAGGGCCACTTGTACTTACACAGGGGACATGTACTTTTAATACTTAACATACATCACCATTAGACACCTCATTATGAAACCTTACAGGTTACAGAGTACCTCAAAGTACAGAGGCAGGATTCAAAGACAGAGCTAAGGACTAACTCTATAAAACTGGCTATGCTGCAAAAGTGCCTAAATAACCATGCCTGCAGGTTCTGTAAAAGACTTCCACTTCAACTCCATTTAATAAATCTGACTACAAACAAAAAGGGCCAGATGTACATGCATAAAACTCTCAGTGTAATGTGCGGCCTGATGAGAGTATGTTGGTGCATATTCAGTCTGCGTGAAATTAATGTCATGTTTACTATGGTTACAACTAATTACACACCCAGCTATTGGGAGCTTAAAATGTGCCGTTCAAAAAACTTTGATTTATGTTCTGGAGCGTATCCATCACTATGGACAGTGAAGGATAAAATGCAGACTGATATTCCAGATGTGGTGGCATTTGTTGAAATGATCCAGATGCACGATAATGTAATGTTGCAAGGAGCTTGGGAATGCTGTGTAGGAGACTCTAGGTCATCTTTTATTTCTCCCAGAAGAGCACTTATTTCTATGGCTGGGTGTGTCACAGAAGTCGCTGGTGTCACTTATTCCATGATTTAGTTCAGTTATTTTTTTCCCCCCAATGTTAGTGCTTTCTATAGTTTTTTGGAAGTTTTGGATGGTAACTATAATGCAGCCTGCAGGCAGTTGTAACAATCAAATGTTTGAAGGGTCAGTGACAAAAGGCTCTCCATCAAAGACTCAAACCTCACAATGTAGGCTGCAAAATGTACCAAATATAACTTAAAGAAATAAAAACAAACACACAGTAACCCTGTTTTTTTATTATTATTATTTTAGCAATGCAATTTTAGCATGTTTCACTCTGTTTATAACAGTGTTCTGTTAGTGGTCCAGGAAACAGGATTCAAACTGAGGTTATATTCCCCAGAAATATTAAGCTTCTCTTCTTAATATTCCTTACAACCATGAAATTGTAGTAAACACTATTAGATTATTGTGACCTGTTCAGAACACCAGGGTCACATTCAATCTGAAAACTGTGTGCACCGTTTTGCTACGGTTTCTGGGTAGAACGACACGTTTCCTTGGAACAGTGTGAAATGGTGTGCAAAGGGCTTTGAGGTACGTTTTCTCTCATTTGGTGGATGTGTCAGAGGTGTTACCCAATCAGCAGCGACGTGTATATAAACCCCGCCGTATTAAAAAGGTAGTGCGCACAATGGATCCAACTGAAGTCCTTTACAAATGCGCCCACTGCAGCTTGGTGTATGCAACAATTGAAGACATTAGAAGACATGTTTGTCTCATGTATTTCATAGTAAAGTTTTTAATTGAATAAGCTAATAATGATTTTAACTTTGTATGGGTTATTGTGTGTGTTGATTTCCCTAAAAACTCTTTATCTCATGTTTTTGAAAGCATTTCAACATTATAATGTGGTTGTTTATATAATTAGCTTCATTGGTGAAATGTGTGCTCCCCTTTTTGTCTCAGCAATCCTTTTGGAACAGGCTAGTGCATCGAATCCTCAAGCTCCACTCGGCCTACACATTCCCGCTGCACCACTCAATTTGTCTCTTACTTGACCATCACCTGCCTCCTCCAAAGTGGGCACCAGTCGCAAACCCCCAAAAAATGCATAAAGGTACATTTTAAGTTGAATCCTCTTTCCTAACACAATTTTAGCGTTGATATATTTTCTGTGACTAATCTATTTTAATGTGTGAGGTCGATACAAAGCCATGGACGCATGAAGCAACCTTGCTTCTCATTTGTCTAACGAAGCAAATGGCTGAAGACTTTCAATCTCCTGTATTAAAGAAAGTAGAAGTGTGAAAAATGGAAGTTGCCGAAATGCTGGCTAAAGGATACGACTTTGGAGCAGAGGCATGTGACATTAAGTTCAGGCAATTAAAACACAGGTTCGTTTTGGTACTGGCATTTGCATTTTTTTGGGAGTAGGGCAACTTGAAGACATTTGTTATGTCTGGGTTTCTATTCTTAGATACAAAACAATAGTGGATAAAAAGAAGATGACTGGGAGTGGTGCCAGCAGCTGGGTCTTCTTCTTCTCAATGGAGGACCTCCTGGCTGATGATCCCAGTGTGGAGCCGGTCCAGACTGTGTCATCATTTGCTGGTGATAATCTTTTCCATGTCATTTGATATTTTTAATTGTGGACATTTTTAGTGCCACATCAACATTAATTAGCACAACAGATGAGTTGAGTGCAGTTTGTTAATCAAAAGGAAAATGTTATCTTCATGCATTTCTAAAATCTTATACATTGGATCTTAAGTTTTCATTCAATCACTAAGTGATGTAATAACATGCCCTCAGTATTACCAACCATGTTGGATACAAAGTAGCACAAATGTTGCTATCTACTTTTACTGGGTAACTTGGTAGTGTTGCTAACAGCTTTATTTGAAGGATGGCTTTTGTGTGGCTGAAGTAACTAGAAGCTTGGTCAACTGGATGTTTGAAGTAGCTTTGTTTGCACATGACTCTCATTTACAGTAGATGCAGACATGTTTGAGTCCATGTGAAAACAGCAAAATGTATTTGTCAGAGGAAAGTGATGTTTGCTGCATTGATCACTACCATTTTGAGACCACCAGGTTTAATATCTTTTACTTTCCACTCAGGATCTTCATCAGACCCAGTTGGCCCTGGACCATCAACTTCACAACCATCAACTTCACAACCTAAGCTATCAGCAGAACGTGGCAAAAAGAGAAAGCACAAGTCCACATCTGAAGCACCCCAGTGGTTTGAGCAGCATGTCACTGAGCAGATGTCGGAACTCATGGTCCTGCAAAAACAAGCAATGGAAGTGGCGAGTGAAAGGAATGGCATCTTAAAATAATTTGTTACTGCTTTAACAAAGAAAAAATAGGAACTTATTACCACGTTTTGCTGACGGCTTAGGTTCTATTTTGTTTGTTTAATGGCATGATGTATGGCATGATGTAGTCTGTGCTGCAAGGAAATAAATGCAATCTTGATCACCTTTGTGGCTTTTTATTCAGTATTTGATTCTTTCCATTCTTTTATGAAACAAAAACTTCTGAAAACTTAGATGAACCAGACAAAAGTAGTTAAACATAACTTAAATCACCCTAAACCAAAAGTAAAGCAAGTTCATCCCTTTGACCTGTGGCATTTTCAGGGTCTACTGCTTGACATTCATTGCCATCGTTGCCATCCACATCTTCACAATCCTCCATTTGGTGCCTCCCTCAAGAGGAAATTGTGTAGAACACATGCAGCTGTAATTACCACTGGGACTTTTTGAGGTCTTCCATGGGCAGGTACTTCAGTCATCTCCATTTCCCCTTTAGAAGCCCAAATGTCCTTTCAATCACAACTCTGGTTGAGCTGTGGAGTGTGTTGAATTTATTTTGCCTCTGGGATAAGTGCCCATTATCTCTGTATGGTGTGATGAGAGATGTGCTAAGTGGGTATGCAGAGTCTCCAAGCAGGTGGTAGTCACTTCCCATTACATCCTGGAGGTGGCCGTATAATGGGCAGTTCCGAAACACCCTGGCATCGTGCACAGACCCCGGCCAACCAGTGTACACATCTAGGAACATCATCTCTGATGTACACATTGCCTGGAGTTGAATACTTGCATGTCCTTTCCTGTTTATGTAACTGTTTCTATGGAGTGTGGGTGCTGGAATGGGAATGTGTGTGCCATCGATGGCTCCAATGACTCCAGGGAAGCCAGTTTTGTCTTGAAAGCCATTTGCCAGGTTGGCAAGCTCATCCTCTCTGGGCCATATATATTCATTCCTCAGTCCACACAGGACCTTGCAAATGTCCGAGAAAACATAATGCAGGGTTCCTTTTGACATGTCAAACCGGTCTGCAACACCCCTGAAGCTCTTTTGGTTTGCCAGCAACCAAATGGAGCACATCAATTTATTTGGGATGTTCAAGGGTACGTTTACCAAGAAAGGACCAACTTTCTCACAGAGGGCCTGTGGAAAAGTACGTGCAGCATTCGTTTATAGTAGAAGTTTCTACACCCCTATGACGCTGTAAAATAACACAAATCTGACACAAATCTTGCTATAATGGCTGTTGTATACACACTGATGCACATACTGCTATATACATTGTGGGAATTGTAGGTAAGTAAATATCTAACATCAAAATAAATTCACAAGAGTAAGTATATTGTTGGCATGTTTATTTTACATCAAAGGCAGAACAACTCCAATAATAAGAGAACAAGCATATAGATCTGGAGCTTATTAAAGTCTGTCTAAATATCATTTCGTAATTACACTGTCTTCTGGTGCATGTCCTTTCCTTAGGAAGGTGTGCTAGACATTATGATTAATGTAACAAATAAATGACATGGGCCTTCCCACTATTAAGAGTGGTCCGCAATGTGAAAGATACAAAGACATTTGTATCTTTTGCTATTGTATGTACCATTGTGGAGTGACACTTTCATAAACTTTTCTACTCCACTCTACTCCTCTAAATATATAATGGTAAATATTACAATATCATATTACAACAACAGTGATCAGCAATAATGATAGGCCTAATACTCATAATAAAATAATTAGCTCATATAGATTGTAACACAGTCTCGAAGGTAAGAAGTGGATTATCCTCCACATACCCCTTCACTCGATTGGGATGTTCTCTGCTATTCTGGACGGCAAGGGCTGTGACTGTAACTTCAAGCGTATTTTGTAGTATTAAACACGTACTTAAACTGATTTCATCAGGCTCTGAAAATTCTTCGAAAAGAACACAAAGAATGGCCTTCTCAACTGCCATAGTTGCAATGTTTGCATAACACAACAGGGTGTTCAACACACCACCATTTCCGTTTAAATAAATGTTTTGTCGGGGCTGAACGCGCATCAGGATAGGGTGGGCGTGTATTGTGTGCTTATCAACATTCACATCCGTAAGGCATGTCATAAGTAAATTATTTCTTGTTGCAAAATTAGAGCCAGTTAGAGCCCATGCAGTAACATTACACTATCAGACAAAACAAAAACATAAACTAGGATTTATCATCGCACAAATTAACTACTGTACAATAACTTTAGACTCTACAGCAGTCTGAAACTCCACACATTACACCTGAATAAAGTAAGGTTTTTATTCCACATGTCTAAGTATGAAAGCTATTTAATTATCGCTAGCTAACAGCAGGCCTACTTACCAATCCACCACGCCTCTGTTCTGCAGCAAATTCCGGGTGAAAACGGGCACTGCAAATACTAACTGTAAAGGTAATTGCAATATTGACATTCCTGTGGGCTCCAGAAATACAACCCATTTCTTGCTGATCTCTTTATTTTTGTGAAATGAAAAATGCATATTGCTTTCTCTGAATCCAAAGAACAGGCAATGCTTAGGTATTTTCAACTTACCTTGCCTTGCTTGCATAAAACAGTGGCAATAGCACCATTTGCATATTACATGTAGGAAGGATTTCACTGGGCTCAGCATTTTTGTTATGTTACTAACACCAAGTTAACACTGAAAACCTGGCAGGAAAGCAAACCAATTTCGGCACAGGATTTAATAGGTTTTGTTTTCCCAAGTGTCATGGACCTTTAAAGACAAAAAGCATGCTCTTTCCACAATGGACAAAAGCAATTAAATGCACAAGCCAAAGCATTTACTAACATTTTTACTATGGGGAACTGCCCACTGATATTTTTGAATCTTCAAGCACTTGTTACTATCACAGTTGTGCATGTTATTTCAATCATTTCCCACTGCTGCTCATGAGAGCTATTGGTTAATTAATAAATACATTTTTAAAAATGCTCAGATTTCTGCCTCTTTTTTCAGTTTTATATGATTTTTAACAACTTTGCTGTGACTGCTCCTTGACTTAAGCTGATATTTACTTAACTATTACATGGCTGCTTAATCTGTACAGTTTTATTTCTTGCTTGGGAAGTTGAAATGCGAAGTGTGTCTCCATCTTGCTTTACACCGGCTCTTTAGAGGTGGAGCAATTTCACAAAAAAATCTACTTGTTAATTGTGTGAACTTCAGTAAATTCAACAAAATGCATAATCAGCCGCTTATAATATCTCTGTCTGTTATTTGCGCGATTCTTCTCTCCTTAATGCACATGCATTAAGGAGAGAAGTGCTCCTTGCAATGACTATCATAGATGACATTCATACTGTGCTTTCAGCCCCATGTGCCTATTTCATACATAAGACACATTTCTGGGACAGAATGTGTCATATCTGCACCTGAAACTAGTCACAAAAGGCTTAGTAAATCTGGCTCCAAATGTACAAAAGGATGAAAAAATGTATCAGTGTAAAGACTTGTTTTCTATAATGGCCTAAAGCTGTTAACTCTACCATTTGAATGTAAGCACAAAATGCAATGAGCACAGTTAGCCTTCACAATAACATGTCGCCTACAAATACAAAAGGTGGTGTAAGAGAATTGGGTGTCCTGTATGATGTCGATTTACATCTGGTATCAGCATGAAAATCCATCAATCTGTACAGAGAGAGATAGAGGGAGAGAGGGGGGAGGGAGAGAGGGAGGGAAAGAGGTAAAACATTAACGACAACAATAAACTGAGTAAAAGATGTGACAGACTACTTTTGACAATGCAAGATCAAAACATCTACCTGACATCTACAATATATCAATGACATGTTAATGGGAATATATTGCACTCATGTTAACCATTCTGTAAAATTTCCACGTGTCAATAAGACTTTCGTAATGACCTGATTAGGGGCTGCATGGGGTGACATCCCGGGGGTGGGGAGTGGGCAATAGTTTGTGAACTTTTGGTAAATATTATCTGATGAAAAACACATTTTGAACGTACAAAAATGGCAAGTTACTCACACATACAAAGCATTGTCTATAAGTCATTCATTCAAACAGGCAAAATCTAGGCCTGCCATTAAAAGTATTGATATCAAAACTGTGCCAAAATACATGAAGAAATATTATCTTAGATTACACAAATTAAACAAACTGTATTCCAAAGCAATGCTACCCAATGTTTCCTAAATTGTTTCAAGCCCTTTTTTAACGGGCTATTGTACTACTAATTGTTTGTATGTCGGTAGAGGATATATAGGGCAAGCTAACATGAAAATTTAGAAATGTGGTGTTGTAGTGCATAGCCATGCCAAGTTAAAAGTATTCAACAGTAGAAACGGCAGAGCGGTGCTGGTAACTTTACCTACCGGACCGAAGTGCAACACTGATTTTAGAGTTTAATTTCACAGCTGTCTGTACTGACGTTATGTAGTCAGTCTGTCGTCTTGGTAGCAAGGTAGCTAATGTTAAACTTGGTCAAAATGCCGAATGTGGAACTGTGTAAAGTGTGGGTATATTTTATTTGTTGTTGTATAAATACAGAAATATAAATTACTTTCCTGCAAAGACTTTGTCAAATTAAAAGAAGATGAGTCCAGCTCCTCAATAATGAAATACGGTATTCCACAAGGATCAGTACTAGGACCAGTACTCTTCTCGCTATATATGCTACCACTTGGCAATATTATCCGGGGACATGGCGGACGATACCCAGATTTATATTTCAATGAAACCTGGCGAAGCACTGCCGCTTTCACGGTTAGAGGCCTGTATTGTAGATATCAAGGTTTGGATGCTTTCAAATTTTCTGCTCCTAAATTCAGACAAGACTGAAATGTTGGTTTTAGGTCCCAAAATATTAAGGGAGAAATTGTCTACTCTCACCTTAAACTGTGATGGTTGTTTGGCTGAACCTAATATGGTCGTTAAAGACCTTGGTGTCACCATTGATCCTGATCTATCTTTTGACACCCATATAAAAAACACATCCAGAATTGCCTTCTTTCAGCTGCGCAACATAGCTAAAATTAGACATTTCCTGTCAGTCGAGGATGCTGAAAAATTGATCCATGCATTTGTTACGTCTAGGTTAGACTACTGTAATGCCCTGCTTTCTGGCTGCCCTAATAACTTGTTAAAGAGTCTCCAGCTTGTGCAGAATGCAGCTGCTCGTATCCTGAGCAGAACTAAGAAGTATGAGCACATTACACCAGTACTAGCGTCGCTTCACTGGCTACCCATTAAGTATAGGATAGACTTCAAGGTTTTGCTCCTGACTTTTAAAGCTCTGCATGGACGTGCACCTGTGTACATATCGAACCTGCTCCTACCTTAGAAGCCCACAAGGTCACTCCGATCTCAAGACGCAGGCTACTTGGTAGTCCCAAGAATTTCCAAGAACCTAAAAGGTGGTAGGGCTTTCTCCTACAGGGCCCCACTACTGTGGAACCAGCTTCCATTATTTATAAAGGAGTCAGACACAGTCTCAATATTTAAATCTAGATTAAAAACGCACCTCTATGCTCAAGCTTACAATCAGTTATAGTCTGGAGACAGGGTGCGAGAAGCCTGTAGTCATAGAGCTTTCTAGGTGGCAATCCTTTCCTTACTGTCACCTGTCACTCAGCTGTGACCCGACTTTACATGGGCTGGCTCTTGATAGGCGGGTATGGTTGTCTACCCCTCATGACTGCATGGGCTCTCCATCCCTGTCCTAGTAGATATGCAGCCATATTCTACTCCTGGCGGCGTCCCACAATACATAGCACTGGCACTTACTCACTGTCTGGTATATTGCAAATCCCTTAACTGCTGTTTCCACCCTCTTCCCCACGCTGCCGGCGGGGCTCTTGCCCCAACCCTCGAGAGTGCTTCGAGAGTCGTCTGGTCTCCCCCACCTCTGCGGTCCAGCCCCTCCTTCGTCATTGCCTCCACCCTGCCCACATCTGCCGCCACCTGCTGTTCCCCATCACCGCCACCTGGCCCCACCCATCATCTGAGCCACATCACTTATCATATCTTCTGCATAAACTGGCTGACATGCTGGTCACCAGTCGGCACCCTGAGCCGACCAGAGGAGGATGGGTTTCCCCCTTGAGCCTGGTTCCTTCCAAGGTTTCTCCCCATCTGCCACAGGGAGTTTTTCCTTGCCACTGTTGCCTTAGGCTTGCTCCTGTGGGGGTTTAGGCTAGGGCTGTCTGTAAAGCGTATTGTGACAACTGTTGTAAAATACGCTATATAAATAAAATTTGATTGATTGATTGATTGACTATACAGATGGAAACACAATAGTTTAAATGTTTTACTTTTACTGTAGTTACCCAGCAAGACAGTGTAATGAGTGAGAGGTTTTCATGAGTCCGAGGGGGGACTCGAACCTAGCCTGTCACTCATCCATGTGTCGCAGGCAGACACACTACCTGGGGAGTCAGTAGTGAAAGAGACATTCAAAAACCAGTTTTGTTCTTTTAAATGAGTGCACTTCTACGTATATATGTAATTTTGCATGTGCATCCAATGTTTTTATTGGCTGATGTACCTTAAATGTCCAATGGGGAAACATATTATTTGTGGGATTGGAGCATTTGTGATGATGTAATCAGGCAGGAAAAAGAAGAAGGAGAAGGAAAAAACGCGAAATCCTCTAAGTTTGGGGATTTATTGTGTGGATGTGTGAAGTTGTTTGTGAATTATGTCTGTCGAAATGAGGTTAGAAGATACAGAAATTAATGTTTTCAAGGGCTGAGTCTGTGGCCATTGTGGTTATTACTGTAGGGAACCCTGAAAAGTGCCAAACTCTCTGTGCTGTATAGGTAGGGGCATGCCGCCCTGCCAAGGCATAACATACCTGCCTTCCCAATAGTCCTGGGACTGGGAATAATTTAATAACATAATCTTGTCCCGGGCCCAGGAATTTCACCTGGCAGTCCTGGACTGGATCACAGCTCAACTATATTTAAGAATCATTTCAACCTGTCAGCATTTACTAGTCTCAAGTGGGACAGTGCAATTGTGCATATTATTGTATTACTGTAAGGCTTATAAATTGATCACATAGAACTTAACATTACTGGAGTTCGGCACACACAAAGTTTCCCAATTCTACAAAAATGAATGACCAACTGACTTCAACTAAATCTTGGTAACAGCTCAATTATGCATGTGTTAAACACCTTAATTTGGTTGGCAGGTATGCTATCCCGGCAAGTTATGCTCTTCCTACAGAAATTTAGTTATGAATGACACCATTCGGCCTTTCCTACAGAAATAAAGTTTGAATGATCACATTTTCTTCAGATGGTAGGATGAAAAAACACAGGACCAAGTTATTTAGGAATAATTTAGGAAACACTGGGTTGCATTGCTTTGGAATACAGCTTGTTTAACTTGTGCGAGCTAAGATAGCCAATATTGCTTTTGGTAACATGTCCTCATTTTGATGTCAATACTTTTAATGGCAGGCCAAGATTTTGTTTGAATTAATGACTTATAGACAGTGTTTTGTATATGTGTGAGTGACTTGTCATTTTGTACATTGAGACATTTTTTTTTTCTTCCGAAAAAACATTGCATACATTAACAGTAGGCTGGTTACATTTGCCTCCTGTGTGGGTCTCAGCGCTTGGTTTGAAGACAAAAATGTACTATTGACATGGAGAAAAAAAAACATGAATGAAAATCATTTAACATGGCTCGAATAACACACTATCAGATAGCCAGGCTGCTGAAGTACATAAGTGTTGCCAAGTTCCCTTGTACAGGATTTGGACTTGTTTTCTTCCAAAGTCTATTGAAAACATCAGAAGTTGTCAGGTTTTTGAGCTTGTTTAAAAAAATCTTCCTGGTTATTTTGATGTGTAACAAGCAACCCAGTTGTTTTACATTCAGGGTCACTATTGCTTAATGACACAAGCGAACTTGTAAATTTAGTTATTAGCTATCCCCCCAGTCACTCTCAATAATCTTTTCTTGAAATTTTCAGTTTGTCGATATTAACCCCTTCGCGCAATGCCCCTAGTGGTCAGCATAGATTGCTCAATTCAGACATTATGTGCTCCTGCAACCAAATTATGAGTTGAAAACAAATTATTTGTTCTAGCTTTATTAGAAGATGATTCAGGACAACTATACCGAAAACTGAGTTTCTAAGCTCCACCATTGTCACACTGGTCATCCATTTACCAAGTACTTCCTCCCTGCTCTGTCTCATCTGTAACTACACCCCCCACGCATGACACACTGGATGATAGTGTCTACCTGGGAATACATGAAAACATTCTTTCACCACTAAAAATTTGTATTCCATCCTAGCAACAAGATAAAGCCAACAATAGGCAAAGGTATGCCAGTACATCTTTGAAAAATGCTGCTCACTGAACATTGAAATAAACAAGAGGAATTTTTGAAAAATTATACCATCTCATTCTACTGTCAATATGTAACTAAATATAGAATAAATATACAACCTTAGCATTGGTTTTATGCGTAGAGATGTCCCTTTTGATGTCATATATTGTCTTGAACAATCCGTTTGTGAAATATACGCTCATTTGTGACACCTGGGTACTACCACACATGTTTTTTATGGTGTTGTCGTCCTTTGTAGTACAATCTGGCTTGATCGACAATTAATCAATCACATAGGTGACAGAATAAGCTTTCTAACAATGTATAATATTTCTAATTTTACTTTTGGAATAGCGTTTTATAGCTCAGCGTAACCAAAAGTTTTGTATCATTACAACTGCATTCAGTCTGTGGTAGCACTTGGTGAAATTTTATCGATGACTTTCGTCATTTCTTGGAAAATATTATTATTCTTGAGAACTTCTAAGCATGGCTAAGGCATATGTTTGCTGATACACCTAGCTGACATAGTTTTCTGGAGTTAGACAGAAGAAGAGAAAACAACTGAATTGATTTCCTGTCTCTGTCTCTATCTACTGAACACAGATAACATTTCATCATCGCTATGTTAGGTACCATGAATATGCTCAAAATAAAAAAAATGTGTTAAAATAATGCACAAGAAACACTACATAGACATATACATCATAAGGTAGAAATAAGGTACGGAAATGCAGGAATGGATAAATAAAATGAATGTGTACAGGCAGCACTAAAAACAATTCTTTAATCACCCAGCACTGACACAAGGAACTGGAGAGCCATATTGTTGGGAGGTGGAATACAAGCCCAAGGATCCAGAGTGTTTATGAGATGACAAGCAATATATAGAGATTATCCATCAGAGAGGAAATCTAACCCCGGGAAAAGTTTACAAAAAATAATCAAACCATGTGTCAATCAAATGTCCGCCCCTTATAAAAGGTGTTTGTGCCAAAATTACAATAATTAATGTATACTCAAATCACAGTGAAATGAATGACTGCATGCTGGTTTTACCCCACATTAGCACAAGATTATAACCACTGAGTTTCCTTCTTGCAAAGCATGTTCAGTTGTTTTTCATTCAAGACACAATGATTAGTAGAATATGCATTTAATGCCAAGAAAGTTGATTTAAAGTTAATTGAAAAATTTCTAGACTGGCTAAGAATAAAAAGTTAATGACAGTTCACAATCAACACTCAATCAGCTCATTATAGGTTCAAACCATGATTATGATCTTTAGTGATGTCCCACATCAGTGTTCAGGAATTATTCAAGACGTCCCCTAATTGTTTGACCTATCAAGCTGGTTCACCCCAATCAGGGCTGTGATGAGATGGTTGACTAGCTGAGGGAACACCCTGGCCTTGAAATGTTCAGAGAAAACATCAAAAAAATATATATTCCTCTGAGAATTATGCTCATTTTCCGACATACACCTCTAGGAGCGGGCCTGATATAAGCAAATAGCCACTTTCATTTCCTGACATTATCAGTACACACCCAAGTTTACTGATTCTACACATTAAAAAGTAGAAACCTGCAGCAATCAGTTTTGCAAAAATACAATGTCAATGTTAAATTAAAAATGAGTCCACTGCAGTGCCATACCAAACAAACAGTGAGGTGAAACAACCTTCATGGCAAAGTCTACAAGTAGCAGTGACAACATGCACAAAAAGTATATTTTTGTAAGAAGTCAAATAATTGTGTGGAATTTAAAGTGTGAAATCCTTTTTCTGCAAGTTCCAGTGTTGATTGAGTCAGCTATCAAGGAAATGGCAAGTAATTGATTAAGTTACCATGTGCTGAACAACATTGATGTCAATTATCAGGCTAAATGGGATAGTTCTGCAATTAAAAATATAAATTTCAGTTTTAGTATTTTTTTTTTTTTTGATTGGCCCAGACTTTTGTGTGCCATAAAGGATATTTTACATACTTACAGATGTTTCTCACAACCTGCCTGCTTCAGAATGCCTGGTACAGAGGCATCAACAGGTTTGTGGTTTAAACCAATAAAATACACGTCAGGGCTGCTGGGTAGCTCACTTGGTAAAAGCATTGTTTGCAGGGCATGAGTGAGCCCCGCGGTTTTGGATTGAATCCAACCTGTGCCAGTGGGACTGTGGCCAGCAGCTCCAAAGGGGTGGTACACAATCAGCTTTGCATCACCCAAGGGATATATGTGAGGGATTCAGTCAATGGAGATAGCAGTGTTCATTTGAGTGGCACTTGTTAGCTGTCCGGGCACCCATGGGTTCCTCTCTGTGCAGATGTATGATAGGGTCGCCTCCGCCTCTACTCTGTGCATTTGTGGCTTGTGGCTATGGTGTGAAAAGAAGCAGCTGGCTGGAACCATGTGTTTCAGAGGAGAAACCAAGTTGTCTTAACTCTCCCAAGTCAGCAGCAGGGCGGTGTAAATGAGCACACTTGCACACGATTAGTGACATGTGAAATTTAGTGAAATTGGAGATGCTAAAAAAGAAAAGACACTTCTTGAAAATCTAAATCAGCTTTTACCATACACTGCCAAGTTTATGGCTGTTAAATGCCTTTCAGCTAAACCTTGTACACATTAAAATTTGTTCTTTTGCGAAATCAACACTCATGTAACACTCATTTTTGCATGCCGTTCTTGCCTATTTGACATGAACATGTTGCAGCAACTTCATAACCCTGCCTGACTTCATCCTACCTTACCTTAGTAAGTCAGTACAAAGAAACATGTTTGGCTGCTGCATTGTCAGGTAATGCTCCGGCTATGTTCAAAGCTAGCACTTTTACATGCTGAGCCAATATTTCTGTCATTACCATGCCATGAACTTTGACCCTTGGCAAGGACTACTGGGAACAACAAGCATGGATACAATATGATTCAGTGCAGCTATAATGGGATTTTTTTCTGTCTTCTCAAGGATGCGACAACACATCCACAGAATACTGATACAAACACTTTTTAGTTTTGTACCAGTATACACTTATGCCCTTATAAACGCTAGGCAGTATTTATGACTGTAGTTCAGAGATGCACAAATAGGATGCACACTAGGATTAGTATTTAATAATAAAAATTAATCACCCTAGAAAGTGAAAGTGATGTTAATCGGAAGAAGCCTGATATGGTTTGCTCAGCATCATTCAAATTCCAAGCAAGCCCTATTAGGCTCATTTAAAACATGTTTTTTTTTAATGAATAAGGTGAGTTTATGCATTTTTTTCAACCCCACTTAAAACACCAGGGATGCTGTGTGCTGAGGGATTGGGGAGAAAAGGAGCTACAAAAGGATAAATCACCAAAATATGATTATGCCTCGTTATTTAAAATGCCAAATTATGTCTCTATTTGTGGAAATGCTGTACTTTAGTTCCAGCAATGTGTTATTTTGTTCCATTCATATTGGTGTCACTGCATACTGGTGACAGTCTAATATGGGTATGCGATATGTTATGGTAGTGCTAACAAGTCAGTCATATCCCAGTTTAAGTGTATATTTCATTAATTTTTCTGGCCCAGGCAATATCAGAATCCTGGCACATCCTGCTGCTGTTTTGTAGTTTTGCACAGATATAATATTCAATTACTTATAGAAGTCTTAGCCTTTATTTTTCAGTAGTGGCATTATTTTATTGTCAAATTTTTTATCAGAGCATCATGCAGAGCTTTCAAAGCTATACAGTTTGAGTATACAGTTACAGTTCGAGAACTCATTCACAAGATCAGCAGTAATTTTAACTGATGTCCCCGGAAAAAAGTGGTGATTCCACATGTTTATTTTCAGACAAGTCCAATGGGATTTTGAACATCATAATTTGTGAACTGTCACCTAAAACAGTAAGCACTTCACAGAACTGACAGCACTTTAACGCAACATCACAATTTCGATATGAATGATTTGGTATGCAGTATTTTAGAAATTGTGTTTTTTACAAACATGTGAAAAGCGTATGTTTTGTGTATGTCAGTAACTTGGCTGTCCAACATTGATGACGCTTATTAGATTAGATACACAGTATCAAGTTATACCTTATGGATCTTATATGTGTGTCCTTTAAATCTGATATACTAAATCGTAAATGGTCATTTAACACTGACTGCTATTTTAAATAAAGTATACAAATTTAAAGCATTATGGGAAAGCTTTGTGCCTAAGTACAACTGAGGGGCTATGTGTATTAGACTGTAACAGAGTCTAATTCATATGCATTTTTATGCGTTATTGCACTGGATTTTTGTTGCAGTTTTTCAAATAAATTTGGTGCCCAATGTGGGGCTGATCATGTCCATGTCCCACCCTAACTTGTGATGGCCCATTCAGGAGAGTGTAGACTACAAGAAACATGTGGTGTCGCCAGTCTGCTTCTTTTTACATGGCAGACTACAGCTAAGTGTGGAGTCAGAGGAAGACCTTTTATGTGCGGCTTTAACATGCAGTCCACATGTGCTTTATTGATCAGCGGGGATCAATGGATAACCAACTGAACCCTTCCATATCCTGGGCAGTGCAATTGCCAATTGCACATTGCCCTATGCAGCTACCCAAATTTGATCTGAGACCATGGGGCTCATTCTTGCACCACAGCAAGGTTTACATTAGGAATTAAATTCAGGAAATAATCAGGTCTAGCTTGACAATAAACAACTACATAATCAATTTCTGCCTGAGTAATTATTTTTGTTTTGTTGTTTTCCTTCTTTAGAACACAGGAAATAGATTTCAAATGAGAGATAAAACAGCCAGCTCAAGTGATACATTATTTGTTATTTACTGAACTGCCCAATATATTGAGGTGCATAAGCACATTTCAGAGGAAAATGTGGGGGTAAGAGGGTACTCTTGCTGAATATTTTGTCCACTGGCAACTTTATCACATGATTCTTTATCTATATACATTTCATTGCACCCATTTATCTTTCTGATTTTAATTAAATCCATTAGTAATGCAGTGTCAGGTCATTCTTGTCACAATACTTCCAAAACTGTAGTGCCTCCAACATAACCCCACAGAATTCAACTGTGATGACTGAGTTAAATCTCTGATTACTCAGAGAAACCATTGGTCTACTCTGGAGGATGGCTAATGAAAAAGCAGGGGAAATGAAGAATGCCTCGAATGCCCTTGGTGGTTCCTTGGAAACACAGGGGACCTGGCAAACACATCTCCCCAGAATCAGCTCTTAGAATGCAAGGGAACAAAGTGGAGGAATTTCAGTGTACCATGGCTGAGGAGCACCACAGATGTGTGTTGAATGCTGAGCAGTACCAGCACCAAGGGGCTCAAACACTGTCACTGCAGCACTGTAACACTAAACTGTGATCATGTTAGTTTTACTGAGTTCAAAATGGAAATAAATAAAAAAAATACTACAGAACCTCAAAGTTATGGCTTGACCAATCACCCTTACAGGGTATAAACCCAGAAGCAGCTAAATAAATGATCAATTTTCACCCTTCCTCTCATACAATAACAATATATTATATTTGGTATTGTTACTGTCGCAAGAAATTGAGTTTTAAAAAGAAACAATTCACAATTTTTATCGGTTCAAATTTGAAATATTTCTCTCCCTCTAAGACTGCATGTTGGGTCCACCTAAAATGAGCGAGTTTAGAACGAAGGATCAGCATAAGGAAACACAAAATAAATAGTGTAAAATAACAGACACATTTTAATGTGATCCACAACACATTGGTGGTTGTGTCCATTAATTAACCACAATAGAAACAGTCTAAGTAGAGCTGAGGTGTCACAAGCAGCCTTGAACAGAGTCCAGAGGTTTTCATTTTTTGTCTGTAACTGACACGCATACCTTCCTTATTCAAATACATTTTACACACACACTGCTTTATAACAAAGTGTCCTTCAGAAAGACAATGTAGAAAAATGAGAGCCTGTTTAAAGATAACATATAAGGCAAGAGGTAATAAGGCTGAATAATTCAAAGAATATTTGGTGTATTTTCACTTTCAAAGTTATGAATATTTCTGAATTCTTAATGACCCCCATTTTTGAAGACTTTGTACCTTTGAGGATCTACTGTAATCCTTCCATGGAGAGGAATGAGAAAGAGAGCTTTAGCTAATAAACCAGACCTCATAAGTTTCAGTTTTCATACTCTCAAATCATTCTTATAAATAGTTGGAATATAATATGTTCAAAAAATATAGATAAATATGTATTAATGGAGTCCATTATTATTATTATTATTATTATTATTAGCTTAGAATTATAAATAAAAAAACACACAATCTAACCACAAAAATTCAGAAACTAGAGCAGCAGCACCTGTTCTGCCAAGACTGGCAAAGAAGTATCTTTGCATCTCTGTAAACACTGTGCCTTCTGAGTGTTTTCAAATCCAGGCCTGATTGTAACAAGCTTCAAAACTGAAGGATGCGTGAAAACTGCTGCTGCTACTGTTCCATGATGCCAATGTGAAAACTGAGACACCTCCAGTCGATAAAAACTAGTACAACAGGCTGCACAATGAAGCAACCTAGAATATCATTGTAATTTTTGTTTAGTTTGTTTTGCTTATATGATTAATTATTTTTGGATAGCCCAACCATTCACAACTTCTATTTTTAATTTTTAAATGCATATCATAGGACTTTTGCCAACTGGAAAATACAGTGTTTTTTTAATATGCATTAACAATTAGCATTGGTTTTGACTATTGGTATTCTTACAGTGGACATTGATGCAGAATATCAAATAGCTGGAATTATTTTTTGGTTTTCTGCATGTAGACCTACTGTATGATTACACGTTAAGGAGATAACAATGACATTCATCATTCAATAATTATGGAGTGGTGTTTTTATCAAGCAGTAGAAAGCAATTAATGCTCATGTGCATTGTTGTGATCTAATATAACATTTTCCCCCTATAATTACATAATAGTCACTGTTCAAAATATGGCAAAGCTATGGGGAGTTCAGGTCCTGAGCTCCCCTGAAAGCAACAAAAGCACAAGTTGGATTGGGTTGCTAAAATGATCATTAATTAACCATTCGCTTATTGATCTCAAATGTATTTTTCCTCCTACAATAGTTGACATGAAAAAGATAAAGTCAAACTCCAAAGGTCTCATATCTCCTTTTTAATAGTTTAATACAGTTATTGTTTTGCTGTTTAATACTACGTGGCTATATTTTGTTCTGGCACTTCTCTAAGGCACGGGAGTTGCTGTTCTGTGTCGGAACATGAAATAAGGGTACGTTTTTCCATTTCAGTTTCTTTTATGCTGTTCGTTCAGTTCACGTTCACTACATGGTCTACATATCATATTTATAACACAATGTCAGAACAGAGGCAGACACAAGCAATTCTCCTCACAAGTTTTGGTTTCACTAATAAGTCTAAGGTTATTGATGCCAGACCCACAAGAAGCAATGAGCCTGCACCAGGTAACAGCAGCATTGCTAGCTCTATTGGTATTGTTATTACTTGAATTTGGCCCAAGGAGGTATAGATTTAGCCCCGTTACCTGCTGCTTGAGCTGCTGCTGAAGTCGTGGCCTCACTGGAGAGCACAAATAGCTCAGAGGTGGACCACAACTAGATGTGCAATAAGGCAGCACCAGCTGCAGCTTCTACAGCCACTTGTCTTCCACAAAACTTGACCCACAAACAGTGGAGAGAATGGAAGGAAAGAAACCGATGGATGTTAATCAGGAGGGCAATGTTAGATGTGTCAATTGCAAAGAAGTAAAGACTATCTTGTTCCGTGAAAAGATATGCATTGGCTGAAGAATAGATAGATGGGACTGAGTAGCCTTATTCCAAACAATTACATAAAAAAAGTATAGTCAAAAAAAAGTATAGTCATTTTTTCTAGGATGATTAGGTGGCCAAGCACCAAGGATGCATAAGATCCCTATTGTTTTTTTCTTCTTTTTATTCTTCTGCCTCTTAGTACATCACCCCTTTCCCATGCTTAAAAATCATTTTGCATGTTCAGCATGGCTGCCAATTTTTTGTGCATATCACCCATGCAACTGAGAGAAAAATTGACATTGCCATCCCATTTGATGTACATACACCAAATCTTTCCCATGCTTACCTCCCCATTCTGAACCGATTATATCATAGAATCCATACTGTCTGCCAAATTAGATTTTCTGCCATTTATAATTTTTTGACAAACAAAATTTCTATTTAGACAAAAATGGCAGACCATGCCCAAAATATTCGTATGGTCACAAATGTATGCCATTTGAAATAATACTTTAGGGGATGAAAGGCAGCCATACTATGGATGACCATGAGTTCAAGACTCTTAAAGATAATTATATATGAATATTCATTCATTGTGAAAAGGCTATTTGACTACACCTACTTTAAATCCAGCCTCTTTTCAGATTTTGGAAAAATACAAAGAGATTTTGTGCCACTATCACTATCGTGCTGTCATGCTAGAGCACCACTTCAAAATTGCAATTTTTAAATAATTACTACACCTATGGATGCACCTTTACGTCCAATATACACCTATTTTGGTATGGATGGTTTGCAGTCCAAGTACACGTTGCTAATTCTGGCAAAACAGCAATTACTTTTGTGATAGAACTCAGTTCTAATAAATAACTTGCTCATATAGCTTCCCTCACCTCCCCCACATTCAAACCAAGGGTAGCTGCAAGCAGACCATAAAAAGTAGGAGTATAAGTACAAGTATGATGACCTTGCAAATTGTGTCATTTATTCATTTATTTATTAGTTGAATAAAATTGACCTTTTTGAGGTAAGAAAGGTCCTTGACCTCTGAATTACATCAAAATATTTAAATTTCTGTATCCATGAGTTCACGAGGCTATAACATAAAAAGAATATACTTCAGCATAAAGAGGATCACATTTTTTTGTAAAATACATGAAACCATTAAGCTGGTTTACTTGGAAAGTAAATTTATTCAAAACAATTCCCGTAATTTCCACTAAATGTAGGCTAGAGCTACAGTGCATGCAGAAAGACTGAAATTAATGCATGCAAGACTCAGCACTAGTGACTACCTCTGCTTTGAGCAGTAAGTGCGGTATAATCAACTGTGTGGGAATATTGTCTGTATTTCACTGGCTACATTTATTATTATTATTTATTTTTTGTGGATATATCAATAGATATCCTTTTAAGGTAATTATTTTTAGAATTCACTAGACAAGTTACCTTTACAGTCACAAAACAGAAAATGTATTTGGAAAGATTGTTTCTTTCTCTGTAAAATGGTTAAACATATACACATGAATACCATAGCAGAACAGCTGATTGTCTGTACTTTCGTCATATGCATCTTTTTATCTCAAATCCAGTTATCTTAAGTATAGTAAACATAACTAATTTCATTGCACATGCATATCAAACAACACCGCACACAGCTAGCTCACATAAGACAAACCATGTAATTAGCAATCAGTGTAGCTTATGCAATCATATAATATATTGTAAAACTACTATATAAATATATTGTTCATTACTTATATAAGACTCATAACTTGATATTTAGGATGCTACAGTACATTTTCCAGCTTTCTATCACACTATGTTCAGCGCTGTACCACTACCATGCCCAACAACAGACATAGATTGTGAGAGAAACTGGAAACTACTCACGGGGCTGAATTTTGATCAAGAGAAACTAGCGAGGTGTTGAGTTGGTACTGCAGTTCTCCCTTGTGGACACAAGATGGAATTTCAAATAACCTATTGCCTCTTTAAGACAGAAGTGGAAGGACTACTGGGTTGCTCACTCAGTTAAAGCACCACTTGCAGTGCATGAGTGAGCATCACGGTCTTGTATCAAATCGAATTTGATAAACCCGAATCTACAGGAGTGGCACATAATTGCGTTTTTGTTACTCGGGATATGGGAGGGATACAGTTGGTAGGGACATAGCATTATTCATTGTTCCAGCGACTCCAGCAACATCCAGGCAACCGTGATTAGATCTCTACACACACGTTTAAATTGATCTTTTTTACCCCTGCTCTGCGGCTTGCGGCTGCGATGTGAAAAGAAGCAGCCGGCTTGCAGGTATGTGTTTCAGAAAAAAACTACGAATTGCCTTAACTCTGCCGAGCCAGCAGAACGAGCTGTATATGAGTGTCATTTTAAATTAGGCAGATTAGACAGGCAGTAGCATTCTTGTACAGTTGCAGTGGCACAGACTGGTAAACTGGTCAGCAAAACACCACAACGATATCCCAGTGATTATGTCCGGTCAAGATATTCAAAGAATGTATTCCTATATCACTGGGTAAGGATTCCCCTTCAGTGCCAGTAACTGAAAACAAAAAATTGAGCAAACTTCACCACACATACTGCATGGAGGGCACAGTACAGAGGACTAAGAAATATTGCCTCTCAGTCTGGCAGGGCCACAGACAATAGTCCAATGCATATACAGCCAAAAGGCCAAAAGTTTGCATAAACCTGGCTAAAGAAATTCAAACTCAATTTTTCACAACTCCACACATTTCATGTTACCATACATTTCCTGTGTTAAGTCAATTAGGGTATCTAATTTATTTCCATGAGAGGTCATTTCAAAATAATAGCTAAGAGACTTATTATTTTACTTATTATTATTATTTATTTAAGCTTTTATGTACTAGATTTTCAGTGGGTCAAAAGTTTACATACACTTTGTTAGTATTTGGTGGCATTGCCTTTTAATTTCATAACTTGAATCAAATGCTTGGGGTATCCTTCCACAAGCTTCTCACAATACTTTTTGTGCCTATTCCTCCTGACAAAACTGGTGTAACTCAGTCAGGTTTGTGGGCCTCCTTGCTCGGACACACTTTTTCAGTTCAGTCCACACATTTTCTACAGGATTCAGGTCAGGGCTTTGTGATGGCCACTCCAATACTTTCACTTCGTTGTCTTTAAGCCATTTTGTTACAGCCTTCATGCCATGGCAATGTATGATTCTCTTAATGGTGGTTGTAGATACGTTGGTACCTGATGCCTCCAACTCCTTCACCAGTTCCTTTGTTGTTGTCTTGGGGTTCAGTTGAACCTTTCGGACCAAAGTTCGTTCAACCCTGGGAGTTAATTTGTGCCTCCTTGAACGATGCAGTGTCTGTGTGGTCGCAAGATTTTTATATTTGCATACAATTGTTTGTAGAGATGCTTGTGGTATCTTTAGTTGTTTGGAAATTGCTCCTAAGGAGGAACCTAACTTGTGGAGGTCCACAATTTTATTTCTGAGGTCTTGGCTGAGTTGCTTGGATTTTCCCATGGTGTTGTAGGTAAATCAAGATATTACCTAAAACAGGTAAAATGACCGTTATCCCAGGAAGAAGCAGATCAAAAGTTTGTAGTAAAAACAGGAAGCAGCCGGCTACGGGAACAACTCAGCGAGAAAGTTCAAAATAGTATTGGTGGGTGATCAGTTTCCAGTAGATTGGTATTTGCATATAGTGGAATTCTATTGTTAAAAGGGAGCACTGCCTCTGATTGGTGATAAGAGGCTGTGCTTCCTTCCGATTGGACCATTCAAATTCAAACCTACCTATTCAAACAGGTTCCATTCACATTGAAATTGAAATACAACAGGGGGGCTCGCCCCCTTCCTCCCCGGGGCCCAGCGGAAACTTCCCAAGCGCAGAATACACAAAACTGTCTGTTTCCCAACAGTGTCAAGGGCAAAAAGGCAATGGCTCTAAAAGTAGGCCCTTAAATACAGCCACAGGTGCCAATTAGATCCCAATTAACTCCCAATTATGACAATTGGCTAATCAGAAGCTTATAAAAAGTCATTACATCAATTTGTACCGTGAGTGACTTGAAAGAATTGAGGAAATATTGGGTAGCACTGCTTTGGAATACATCTTATTTAATTTCGGTGAGGCAAGATAGCCTATATTGTTTGTAGTACCGTAAGTTGGCGTCATTTTGATATCAATACTTTTAATGGCAGACCTGGATTTTGGCAGTCTGAATGAATGAATTATAGAATCGGAGCAGACGCATATGTCCCAGCAGGCTTTGCATATGAGAAAATAACAACAGTGTGAAAGAAATTAGGAGAACTGATGAAATTGCGTAGTTGAAACAATATGTTTTTAGCAGAATGGGCATGTAGGTGAAGGTTGACATGATCACAGACTATAGTGCGAAGTAAATGAAGTGACCATGAGCAAGCTTAGTTTCCTTATCGAACGGTATATATAACCGTCTGTATAAAGCATTAGTCGGTAAAGTGGAGGGATAAGTATCGTGTGGAATGTTTTGCACTGATGTGCTTTTCTCATGTTCAGTACTAGTAGTTATAATTATGAGTGAGTCATGATTTTAAATGTAATGTTTTAATGGGTAGTTGCAGAACGTTCATACATAGTAATTGTTTATATGTGGCTAGATAGAGAACAGGGCGAGGTAACATGAATGTAGAAACGTGGCGTTTGCTGATAAGAAGGTTTTGTACGGTAGCCAAGTGAAGAAATATAGTTAGTAGAAATGGCACAGTGGTGAACTGGTGTAACTTTTTAATAAAATACATTTGCCGTCATGACATGCATATGGGTGGCCGTGAGTGATTTTTGGTAAAGCAAATATAAGCGTAAGAAAACGTTAGAGTAGAAGAGGAAATGATCTGCCTGAGTGCGAGGCGGGATTCAATCCTTCAACCGGAGGTTTACCAGTCTGTGACTTTGTTAGTGCAGCACCATGACATAGCTACGCAATGAGTGAAATATCATTAGCAAACCTGTCCGTGGTTTTAAAGAAGAACACAGGCCAGTAAGCACAGAAGAGCTCCCGTTGTATCCATATGGCTTTGCAATATTGTAGCCGGTTAATAACTGAACATGCAGACGGTACGTCATAATGCAGTGTATACGTTCGGTGAACGGCGGGTAGATATGGTGCAAAATCAATAATTAAGAAGTAGTAGACAATTATTAGTGAGGGTAAAAGCAGGTTAAAGAAACGTGTTCCTAGCTGGGCTTGAACCGACGGCCTCATGTTCCCAAAGCCTTGCCCACTAGGCCACAGGCAGACTAGCTGTTTAAACTGGAAATGTTTCAGAGTAAAAAGGTATGGGTATTTTGCGTGTGTATACTAGTTTTTGATTGGGTCGTGTAGGTGAATATTTGGCTGGTGTTGGTAAAATGTCCAATGGGGAGACATGTTGTTAGTGGGATAGGCGGCAGGAAAAATAAGAATGAGAAGAAGAAGGAGAAAACGCAAAATCCCCTTAGTTTGGGGCTTTATTGTGTGGACATGTGAAGTTGTTTATGAAATCTGTCTGTTGAAATGGGGTCAGAATGTACAGAATTTAATGTTTTTAAGGGCTGAGTGTCTGTGGCTGTTGTGGTTATTTCTGTGGGGAACCCTGAAAAGTGCCAAACTCTCGGTGCTGTATAGATATGGGGCATGCCCCCGCCAAGGCATAACTTGGCAGGATGGCATACTTGCCATCCCAATTTTGACCCACTGGAATTCTGATATCGTGAATTAAAGCTGAAATTAATCTGTCTCTAATCGATTGTTCTAAAATTACTTCTGATGTGAACAAAGTAGATGCCCTGACTTGCCAAAAGAAAAGTATGGTAACATGAAATGTGTGGATTTGTGAACAATTGAGTTTGAATATTTTTAGCCTGCGTGTATGTAAACCTTTGATCTCAACTGTACTGTTAAACCACAGCACCTCACCAACCTGGTCACAACTGCAGCTGCAAGGGCATTAAAGTAGAGGACTGTATACCTCATACAGCTGGCACATGCTTTTTGCTACATGTATCACCAATGGTACAGTCAGGTTTATGTTTTGTGGGTTCTTGGGGGCTCATCCCACCTCTAAAAATGAATACTTCAGGTAGATATACCATTAAACAACCCCACACTTGTACAGTTAAGGTTGGTCTCGTCCCAGTCCTGTTAGCTGTGCAGTTCCCCAGCTGATCCCATTTACATGTAGTTTGCATTAAGAGTAAGTAGAATTTCATCTGTTTTCAAGAATACTTAATTGTGTACTCTGTGCCGATTGACACCAATAAACACATCATTAAAATTCATAGTTTTCCCTGTTGTATGTGATATTTGGTTTGTCCTGAGAAAGAGGTATTCATGTGCCTAGATATTAATTAGCAACACCACAGGGATGTGAAGGATAGTGCCAAATATGCATTCTGAAAGTCAAACCAAAACTATAAACTTTAAAAGGTTTAAAGCAAGCAATTTTCATTACTTTTATGTGTATATTCATTCCCTGCAGTACAGAGCTCATTCGAAAACTAAATGGAGTCATAGCTTAAGGTTCTGATGAGTTTTCTAAGAGAATTAAATTGAAATTACAGCACAGTTAGCTGAAATACAGAAATGTGAAGTTGTCTTTGCTTTCACAAATTGGTGAAAAACAAATATCAGTTGCACAAATGTTATTGTATTGTATCCATTAAACCAGGAGCCTAGCTGCTGACCACTGAAGCCCCCTCCTTTCCCTCCATAAACAAACAGTGCAGTCTACATTTTTGTTTGTTTGTTTGTTTTTTGCTCTGCACTCCTGCACATTGGATCTGAAATTAAACAATGAATATGAAGTTAAAGTGCAGACTATCAGCTGTAATTTGAGGATATTTACATGCACATCAGGTGATCCATGTAGGAATTACAGGAAATCATGTAGGAATTCCCATGTAGGAAATCAATTTATATATATACACCCCACCCCCCCCCCAAAAAAAAGTAAATTAAATTAAATTAAGTAATCATTTAGTACGCATCGAATGCAAAGTACCTGGTTGCCAATCCTTAGCTTTTTATGACTGCCTGAAATCTGCGACCGACCAGATGCTGGGTATCTTCCCTGGTGATTCAAGCCTGTCAGGCTTGTACAGCAGTCATCTTCAGTTCCTTTTTTTGGCAGGGGGGCTTTCTGTCTTCAGTCTTGTTTTCAGCAAGTGAAACGCTTCTTCAGTTGGATTCAGATGATGATTGATGTGGCCTGATTTGGGCTGTCAAGAAGATTCCACATTTTGGCCATGAAAAACTCCTTGGATGCTGTATGTTTGGGTTTATTCTCCTGCTGCAAGGTGAAGCACCCTCCAATGAATTTTGAGGCATTTTGTTGGACCTGAGCAGATAAGATGTTTCTGTACACTTCAGAATTCATCCTTTGCTATTGACAGCAATCACATCATCAATGAAGACAAATGAGCCAGTTCCAGTGGCAACCGAACCTGCCGATGCCATAGCACTACCTCTACCATGATTCACAGATGAGGTGGCATCTTTACACAACTTTGGTACAGATTAATACTCATCTCATTGTCTGTAAGACCTTGTTCCAGGATTCTACAGTTTTTTAAATGCACTTTTGCAGTTGGTAGGGACATAGCAAACTCTAACCAGACCGTTCTGTTCATGATGCTTATCAGAGTTTTGTGGTGAACCCTCTGAGATTATGTTGATATAGTCTTCTCTTTATGGTAAGCATCTCTTTGTGAAACATCTATGCCTCCATCCTGGAATGTTCTTGATCCATTTGACGGTTAAAAAAGGGTTTTTCTTCACAACAGAATGTATTGTTCGGTCATTCACAACCAGGGAATGGGAACCTGAATGGGACAATAATTCAGACCAGGAATGTAATTCCAACCAAGGCCATCCTGACCATGCAGACCAGACCACTAATATTGTAACATTCTTATTAACTGTGTTTTCCCTCAATTTGTATAGTTTACAATAAACATCAAGATCAAAACTGATGCAAAATATGCATGCCTACTAAAGTATGACAATATACAGCTGTTGTCTAAAACTTGCCAGATTTTTTGTGTGTACTTAGACAGGCTGAAGACCTGCATAATGGAAGAATGGGGGAAAATTCCACTTGCTAATCTTAACCAGCTGGTGTCTTCAGTGCCCAACCACTTAATAAGTGTTACTAAAAGAAATGGTGATGTTACACAGTGGTAAACACTCAATTGTACAAACTTTTTTGGAGCGTGTTGCAGTAATCAGATTTGAAATGAAATTTGAGTGTATATTTTCAAAAGACAATTAAATTCACAAGGTAAAACATAAAATAATGTTCTGTTCTAGTGTTTTCAATACAGTACGGGGTGAATATAATTTAAATTATCACTTCTTTTTGTTTTATTAGCATTTTCAATACTGTCCCAACTTTTTTGGAATTGGGGTTGTATTTTCATTAGATGTTTTGCATTCAAAATGAAAGGTTATCAGCAAGAGAGGTGCTGTTTATGATGGTCTAATATCTGGAAAACAACCACTGCCATAAACATACAATATAATATAAATGTAACTTCACAATTCCAGCAAATGCCCCAAACTGTAGATACTACCAAGCAACCAGACACTCATTCTAGTCTCTCTCATTCTGGTCAAGTAGCAGCTTTGCTGTCACTTGCGTAACTTAGTGTTAAAATTTAATTTGATCTTGGGTCAAAATGGTCTCGAAGTATATTTTCAGGTATGGCCAGCTAGCTAGCCATATAGTAGTCTAATCTGATATTTTTAGTTTAAGTTTTCAGTTAAACTTAATTTGCAGAGGTTGAAAAGATGTGAGTTACTATGAGGCATATTTGTATCCCTCCTTTAAGTCTGGAACTGTTCTGCTTTCTGGCAGTTTGGCCTTTTTCCAGTTTATGGCTGTTTTTCATTTGATGGCACAGTATATGATTCCTACTTTAAAAAATATATATTTTGCTTTTGTAGGGGTAGTTTTTATTCAGTTACACAGATATTGTGATGTATTGTAGATCACTGTCTTGCAATATATCACATATCACAGAATCACCTGTATCATGATACTGTCATATCGTAGGCAACATATTAGGAGTTACTCTGTGATTCCCACCCCTGTACTGTAACTGAGCAAAATAAAAATTCCCTAAGCCAATGAATACATATAAATAGTTTCAATATTTAACGAAGTATGATAAATGACCATAAATTACAGTTTATTGCCCAACCATTGCCAGAGACAGTGATTTATATTTTTCTAAAAAGAAATTCTTGTGCAAATATATTTGGTGAGAACCCTTTTCAGACTGATGTGAAGCAAAGGCGGAAATAAACTCCTCATAAAGTCTCTATTGTTTCCAGACATTGACCACATATGAATGATAAGAATTGTTTAGAAAACACATGATTAGCACATTTGGATCCAATTTTAAAGCACATACATCAAAGTCCAAACAGAAAGGAGACGCATGCTGATAGCAGATTCCAAAATCCCTCTGAGGGAGTGTGTGATGTTGCTCCCAGTATTAATCACAAAATTACAAGCTGAAATACAGATGGCTTGTTACTCTATGGAGAAAATAAGACACATATGTAATGGGAACGCCACGTTGGAGAAGTGACACAAACAGATTCTTGTGTGTGAATGTATAGAATTTAGCACAAAAAGAGGCAGCGCCTCTATGAGATTTGTGATAAAAAAAATTGAAGTGGTTATGTTTACATCATAGCGCAATGGACAAAAATAAATCTTTTGAATTTCATTAATATGGTATTACAGGTATTTAGGAGATGCAATTATCCAGAGTGACTTATACAACATTGTTACATATGCATCATTTATATAGCAGGACATATACTGGAGCAATGCAGGTTAAGTATCATGCTCAAGGGTACAATGACAGTGTCCTACCCAGGAATCGAACCTGCAACCATTAGGTTCCAATGTTTCTACTTGGTACATCTGTTGAACCTCACAAATTTCAGAAAGCATTTAAAAACTTGGATTTCTAACCATCTGGGCTAGTGTTGTGGTTTTTCATGCAAGTGTTCATTACATCACTCAGTATGACATTATCTGATCGTATGAACCCTGCAAGATTATCACCCTACTGCAGACGCACAGTCATGTAAAATCATTTGGAGAGGCATAAGGGCTCAGCCACTGCAGGTATTGCCGAACAACACGGGCTTTGAGAGAATTCATAAACCTCCTTGGCAAAGCGGTAGCAGTGATATTAATATTTGTTATTAGGCTCTGCTCTAATAGAATTTTGTGGAGGAATAGCCATTACTGTGGGTCATCGAGCATGGAGGCCACAGACAGTAATATCACCCTGTTGAATTTCTAAACCAGTTTTTCTCACCTGCATTATCTTTCTCTAGTGAAGGGCTAATAAAAACAGAAAATGATTTATTTTTCAGTTACTTTTGATTTCAGCACCAACTCAACACCAACTAATTACATTTTGATTTTGATTTTGTGTTCCGCTCTTATGGTGCACTGAATAGAACACTCAGCTTTCATATTATTGCATGTTTTAGTGCATACTTCACAACTGTACTGCAGATGTTTATGTCGATTATTATTATTATTATTATTAACAGGAAGAAAAATCATAATTTTCAAAATCATGAAGCATACACAGTTCTTGGTAAATTCATCTTTTGGGGTTTTTAAACTGTTAATGTTGGACATTGTTCTGTTAAATTTTTTTCTTGAAATTGTCTGGTGCAAGTCAGTAAAACATTCATGTTAAGAAGATGAAGCTCTTTTGTCAGCTTTTGTGTGGTGGGGCTCTGTTTTCCAGAATCAGTGTCCCACAGCGCATGGGCACAGTCAATAGTCAACATGACTACTGAATGTTGGGTTGTCACTTAATTCAATAATTGAGTTCGAACAAATCTCATAAGACAAATTTGTTTGAATTTTCTGCCATCAGAATTAAAATAATACGTTGCCTAAACATTTATTCTGGGCCAGTTTTAATTGCCCATTAAACCTGTAGCTAAATAGCTTAAACACACTATGCTATAATTAAGAAATAATGAAACTGTATTTTGAAGTTTCTTTAAGCAAAATAAAACCAGGGAAGTTCACACAAGATCCTGTTCACAGCTGTAAAATGACTCAGTTTTGCTCAAACGAAAGAGAGAGATAATAACACACAAATCCATCATTAATGTATAAAAATGGCATGACTTAACTGAACTGTGCGGGATTTATGAGTTTGTAAGTGGTTTCATCATGATTTAGATCACCTATTTCGATCAATTACCTCCTGGTTCCAAATCTCCATGGGTCTGACTTGTACTGCTTACTCATAGACATTGCTAAGCAATGAAACATGTCTATCCCCATGTGGCATGGTTGTCACATTGGCATATAGAATGTAAATTTAAAAACCTAGTTTTCGCCTCACATATGATTAGTAACATGCCAATAAATTATGTAAAGCCTACAGGAAAACAAGATTGGCTGAAAAATGTTTCTTTATCCTTCCGTATCGACATGACTACATACTGTCGAAAAAATAAGTGTATTTAAACATGACAAAACCACAACTCATCCAATCCTGTGTATGAATCTTTTTTGGCAATAACCAAAAAATAAAAAAATACTTTTCTAATTGGTTGTAGGTTTAAACATCCATGCACAGTATGCTCTTTTGAACCAACAGCTTTTGTCCCGTAAATGTCGGAGATTTATAGTTTGTTTTTGTTGTTAATGCATCTCTATTACAACTGTCCCTCATATTCTTTTCAGTTTTAACATTGGACTATGTTACCATTTAAAAAAATTGTACATGAACCGTGTGTTCTCACCTCAAATGTTATGTGACTTATTGCAGCAGATAAGTTTATGCTCTTTGTGTGATGGTTTGGGGAATTAGGAAGACCAGACGCGACAGAACAGGTTCCAAAAAGCTATTCCCCACAAAGAGAATAACCACCAAGTCTCTAAGAGAGACACATGGATATAGGAGAAAAAAAATAGAAAAGAAAAGGGCTTCACTCTACGGGAGACTATCCCAAATAAATAAGGCAATCCGCTAAACCAGAAAATGCTGAACTGAGGAGGAGGAGTAAAAGAAAGCCTATAGAAAACAAACAGAAAGCAAATGCACCCAAAGGTGAACTAAGCGACAGTTCCACTCACAAGAACTGAAACTAAGAGACCTCGAGACAGTTAACATAAGCTAGGGCGAAACTACACCCGCAATTCTCTCTCTCAAATAATACCTCCTGAGACCAACCCGGATATACGAAGTTCGTTCAGTACCAGTACCGGCTCTCATGTATAGGCGACACTAAAGTGTTGTTACTCTGTGAACACAGACCTTAAGTAAGGTTCGACAGGTGCAACTGCGAACGCACTAAACACGCCTGCAGACCTCTAACCAATGAGCGCAGGAGGACTTGAAGGCAGAGCGAAATCTGCACGTGTAAGACCCTTTTAGTTAAATTGATGTGGCACACAAATTAGTGAAGCTGGAGGGGAAAGGAATGGAGCTGGGTGATACATCCACCCAAAACTATGACACTTTGTTTTGAGCTTAAGCTTAAGGCAACAGTGGCAAGGAAAAACTCCCTGTGGCAGATGGGAAGAAACCTTGGAAGGAACCAGGCTCAAGGGGGAAACCCATCCTCCTCTGGTCGGCTCAGGATGCCGACTGGTGACCAACATGTCAGTCAGTTTTATAAGGTTTATGATGTGGCTCAGATGATGGGTGGGGCCGGGTGGCGGTGATGGGGAACAGCAGGTGGTGACAGATGTGGGCAGGGTGGAGGCAATGACGAAAGAGGGGCTGGACCGCAGAAGTGGGGGAGACCAGACAACTCTCAAAGCACTCTTAAGGGTTGGGGCAAGAGCCCCGCCGGCAGCGTGGGGAAGAGGGTTGAAACGGCAATTAGGGAATTTGCAATATATCAGACAGTGGGTAAAGTGGCAGTAGTATGTATTGGGGGGACCCCGCCAGGAGTAGTATATGGCTGCATAGCTACTAGGACATGGATGGAGAGCCCATGCAGCCATAAGGGGTAGACAACCATACCCGCCTATCAAGAGCCAGCCCATGTAAAGTCGGGTCACAGCTGATTGACAAGTGACAGTAAGTATTGCCACCTACAAAGCTCTATGACTACAGGCTTCTCGCACCCTGTCTCCAGACTACAACTGATTATAAGCCTAAGCATAGAGGTGCGTTTTTAATCTAGATTTAAATATTGAGACTGAGTCTGACTCCTTTATAAATTTTGGAAGCTGGTTCCACAGTAGTGGGGCCCTGTAGGAGAAAGCCCTTCCACCTTTTAGGTTTTTGGAAATTCTTGGGACTACCAAGTAGCCTGCGTCTTGGGATCGGAGTGACCTTGTGGGCTTATAAGGTAGGAGCAGGTTAGTTATGTACACAGGTGCACGTCCATGCAGAGCTTTAAAAGTCAGGAGCAAAACCTTAAAATCTATCCTATGCTTAGGCCAGTGAAGCGACGCTAGTACTGGTGTAATGTGCTCATACTTCTTAGTTCTGGTCAAGATACAAGCAGCTGCATTCTGCACAAGCTGGAGACTCTTTAACGAGTTATTAGGGCAGTCAGAAAGCAGGGCGTTACAGTAATCTAACCTAGACGTAACAAACGCATGGATCAATTTTTCAGCATCCCCAACTGACAGGAAATGTCTAATTTTAGCTATGTTGCGTAGCTGAAAGAAGGCAATTCTGGATATGTTTTTTGTATGGGTGTCAAAAGATAGATCAGGATCAATGGTGACACCAAGGTCTTTAACGACCATATTAGGTTCAGCCAAACAACCATCACAGTTTAAGATGAGAGTAGACAATTTCTCCCTTAATATTTTGGGACTTAAAACCAACATTTCAGTCTTATCTGAATTTAGGAGCAGAAAATTGAAAGCATCCAAACCTTGATATCTACAATACAGGCCTCTAACCGTGAAAGCGGCAGTGCTCAGGTTTCATTGAAATATAAATCTGAGTATCATCCGCATAACAGTGGAACTCTATGCCATGTGCCCGGATAATATTGCCAAGTGGTAGCATATATAGCGAGAAGAGTACTGGTCCTAGTACTGATCCTTGTGGAATACCGTATTTCATTATTGAGGAGCTGGACTCTTCTTCTTTTAATTTGACAAACTGTTTCCTGTCACATAGGTATGATCCAAACCATGCGAGTGCCTGTCCATGAAGTCCAACACAGGCCTGGAGTCTGTCCAGTAGAATTCCATGATCAATTGTGTCAAAAGCTGCACTCGGGTCGAGGAGTACAAGAACCGACACAGAGTAGTAAATCATTTGTAACCTTGATAAGTGCGGTTTCTGTGCTGTGGTGGGGTCTAAACCCTGATTGGAATACTTCAAGGATACCGTTAGAGCTAAGGTATGCACTTAGTTGCTTAGCAACAGTTTTCGCCAATAATTTTGATAGAAATGGAAGGTTTGAAATATGTCTATAATTTTCCAATTCATCAGGTTCTAGGTTTGGTTTCTTCAATAATGCCTCAATAACTGCCACTTTTAGTGACTCAGGTACGTATCCTGTGACTAGGGATGTGTTAATGATTTTTAGTATATGCTGGCCTAGTACCGGGAATAGTTCTTTAATCCAATTTGAAGGAATAGGATCGAGTAAACAGGTTGTCGGTTTTGAGGACATAACTAATTCGGATAACTTGACCATGCTAATGGGCGTAAAACAGTTTAGTACAGCTGTCTGTAAATCTTCCTGTTGTAACCAGGTGCGGGGCTGTTTATTAACATGAACAGGAATAGTGCATGATGGAGACAGTTTGGAAATCTGGTCTCTAATAGCCTCAATTTTATGATCGAAAAAGTTCATGAAGTCAATGCTGCCAAGATTGGAGGGATAAGTTGAAAACTCTGATGATTGTTTTTTAATTAATTTATCCACAGTATTAAATAGAAATTTTGCGTTATGTCTGTTTTGTTCAATTAGTTTTGAGAAAAAGGCAGATCTAGCAGAAGCAAGAGCTTGCTTATACTGAAGAAAGCTGTTTTTCCATGCAAGATGAAATACTTCTAGCTTTGTTGACTGCTATTTTCGCTCTAATTTTCTAGTAGACTGCTTCAGGGCCCGGGTGGTATCGTTGTACCATGGAGTGTGGTTTTTCCGACTAGGGTTTCTTCTTTTAAGGGGGGCAACAACATCAAGAGTGTTCCTGAGGGTAAGGGTTAGCTGGTTAGTCAACTGGTCCAGTGCAGCTTCATCAGCATTTTCATCAGCCTTTTCTTCTGTGGAGAGGAATGACTCCGGAAGCATATTTATAAACTTTGGCATAACCTCAGGGTTTACTGATCGGCTATAGTAATGTCTAGGCTCTGATACAGGAGGATTTGATGCCTTAATATTAAATGTAATGAGTAAATGATCTGATAGTACAGGGTTATGAGGTGCGACGGTAAGATTTACCACACTAATACCATGGGACAGAACTAAGTCTAAGGTATGGCCACGGTAGTGAGTAGGCTCACAAACATTCTGTACAAAACCAATGGAATCAATAATAGAGGCAAAAGCTTTTTCCTAGGGGGTCACCGTTTTTATCCACATGTATGTTGAAATCACCAACAATTATGACCTTATCTGCTGAAATTGCAAGGTGTGATAAAAATTCAGCAAATTCCCTTAAGAAATCAGAATAAGGCCCAGGTGGCCTTGACTACAAGTGGTAATGAAATTCTGTGACTATGTTTTATTTGAAATACTGTATTCAGGTTTACAAAAAGTAGTTTTGTTTTCTTTGCACAAAAAATATATTTTTTATATAAAATAAAAAAGAAATAAATAATAATAAAATAAAAATGTAATATATAATATTTAAATATATATATTTATATAAACAAATACTGGACATTAGACTGCTGCTGAATTATGTTGGTGTGAACCAATACATATAGGAGCTTGTAATGATTATTACTGTGCTTGCTTAACTATTGCCGATTTCTAGGACATATTATATTTATTTAGCCAGAAAGAGAGATTGTTGCAAAATATTGCATTAATCATTAAACTATGTTTATAAATGCAGTCCATCCATAATGCATGCAGTACTATAGCTATCATTTTAACTGCAGTCAATTAAAATGAAAAGACTGTTAAAGTTGCATTCTTCTCATTACAGACGGCTGCTAGAAAAAATAATAAGATACAGTATCCCAGGGACCACAATGCAGTATAAGAGCTGCCATAAGAAATTAAAAACAGAAATTAATACCAGAATTATAATTATAAGAAAAAGAAAAAAGGCAATGAACAAATGCAAAAGTATGCATTTTACCTACTTCTGGGATTAATATAAAGGTCAAAGTGGACAGCATATGATCCATGAAAACCATTGATTATCTTTTGAACAGGATGTGATCATTCACACATTGTATGGGAAAGCCCTGAAATTAGCAATCTGCCCTACGCTGGGATGCCGAAGACCTGGTATGAGCAGGCGGGTGGCGAGGGCACAAATCGCACACCAGATGGACTGGAAAATGGCAATGAGCTGCACCAAAACTGCACCCAAGGAGTGACTCTCCTCTCACTTTGGCGCACAGTGAGTCGGGGAATTACCAAACGGCACGTCAAATTCCATGAAGAAAATACCATTTCGCCTGTGCGATGGCTCACAACACGCCATGTTTAAAAATAGAGCCGGGAGTCTTCAAGCTAGAGTGACAGGACATGCAAAACACTTTTCAAAATCTATATGCTGAATTGGAGAAATTACAAAAGGAAAACAATGCATCAAATGTATATAATATTATGTGCAGATTATGCTGAAACATTTGCTGCAACCTACCACTAGCAAGGTTCCAGTATACTAGAATATCCAAATTCTCTCTCAGCTGTGTGTTACAAGTTATTCTGTGATGCAAAATGTCTTTCAGTATTTTGCAGTGTCTATCTTTGGCTTATGAATGAATAGCAGTTTTTTTTTTTTCTCCTAAAAATAGTGTGTGGCCAGCCCATAGAGTTGGTAACACTTCAGTTTGATCCCTGCCATGGCAGGTTTCGAGCTGTGATCCCTTCTCTCCTATTGTGGTGACAATGCAAGTGCAAACACAGCTGAGCACAAGTGGAATCACTAATTTCTTCTTGGGAAAACTTAATATTTTTGCCTGCGTCAGGTTTGGAAGTTTCCAGCAGAAAACCCTTTTGCATTAGCATGGGTTGGGTAGTGCAATGGGGGTGTGCCAATAGAAACATTTGGTGCAAAGCAACTTTGGTGTTGAATAATGCATTTGCATTTAAACCAACCCAGACCAGGTCTTAACTCACATGCTGGCACATTGTGCTATTTTTGTGTTATGAATGTGCCGCACATATGAATGCATGAACACATTACACAGATCCAAGAAAATGTTTGATTTAAATTTGACTATTCAAGCTGTGTTCAGTTATGCTGTCCAATGCCATCCATTTAGGAAGCACATATGCATGGAGTTAATAGTGGCAGCTACTTGAATAAGAAACACAAGGGAAGGTGGGAAAACTGCTCTATACCAATCAAGTAGTGCAAGATAAGCATTTGATATCTACGACATATATTAATCCCAGAACACACTGGCAACTTGCTTTTAACTACTTTTGACAGGGCTAGGTCAGTGATTGAGGGAACCTTTGGAATGGTAAACATGTGTACCATCAGGTGGCACATTACAATACAGCCCTCAGGAAGCCCATGTAGTCTTTGTGACATGCTGTATTCTACACTACCAATTTATTTTTATTAATTTACTTTGTTAATTATCACCCCCTATAACAAACATCTGATACCCCATCCACCCTGCCCCCATACTACCTGGCCTAGCCACACATCTGTCCAAGATTGAGAGCCAATGTAACTGATGCTTAATTGACACACCCTCTGAATATTCAAATTACATTAAGCCTGAGAAAGAGTACTGGGAACACACTTATTTTTAAAGACAGAAATGTATTGTTGTCACTGCTGTTTCTATCACTATGAAATATCACTCTCTATACTAATAACCATCATTATATTATTCTATATTTTATTGCTTATAGCCTAAATATTAATATGCCTTTGTAGCAGTCATTGCCACTGCCACTGTTATCCCATCCTCATTATTCAATCCACCACCCTTACAACAAAGCAGCACAACATATGCCATTCAAAGAACCCTCCTCACCATCTCCATTTCACCAGTGTACTGTAATGATGGCTACCCTTGCCTCCCCTGCAACCACTGCTCCTCCACTAACAACCCCACAACCACTCTCAGCCACGCAACATCATTTCTACTCATATAGGAACTCTTTATCCTCATATCCCTCACCAGAACCTCTCACGCCCGTTTCCCTTATCTGCACCTTACATTGTCCTCATGTGTGAAAGAAAAATTAAGAATAGCTGGAACCCATTTTCTGTTATTCTTATGGAAGACTTGTTAATATGTTTTGTCTTCATTTTCACCTGCATGCCTATAAGGCTATGGTTAAGTTTTTACAAGGTTTTTTTTTTATATCGTGCACAACCTATGAGGCAGTTTTGGCTAAAAATAGGTTCTGCTCTTGAATAGGATGAACCATCAGTAGTCACAATTTTATAAAGATGAAATGGCTTTAATACATAAATCAGGTCATGGGTACATAAAAATACATAATTGGATAATCATACCACTAGCAGCAATCAAAATATGCAAGTGCATATTGTCCCCACACAGTGAGGAAAGGGAAGGAAAGAACAACTCAATGTTAGTTACATTTTGCAGTCTCAAAATCAGCCACAGACTGCCACCTCCATAGCAACATGTTCTTTAGAAGGTTTGCAAAAAAGGCCCTTACTGAGAACAACTAACAAAATTTTGCCAGACACCATTGAAGCTGTGACTAGAACTGGGTGCTATGGCTAGATGAGACAAAACATTTTGGATATGTGCACCATTGGTATGTTTGGTACTGTAGCAAAAGAGGGATGTATATAATGAAACGTACCTTATGCCTAATGTGAAATATGGTGGGGGATCATTGATGATATGGAGCTGTTTTACTGCCAGTGCTCCAGGGCCTCTTGGTGAATTCAATGGCATAATAAATTCCAAAACATATCGGGGCATTTAAGAGAAAAACCTTGGTTCCTCTTCCAGGAGTGTCAGCCTGTGGAGCAATGTGGACCCAAGAGCAGAGAATGACATGAGATGGAGATTAAGGAAAATAGAACACTTTAATAAACAAAACAAAATAAAGCTGAGAGAGAACAAATAATGTCAGGAAATAACAAGAAGTGAGCTAATTAACACAGGGAAGAAAATAAACGAGTAATCATAAAAGGCAATCATGAAGAAGGCTGACGATTCATAAGTAGGCAATGAAAACCAAACATAGATTGAACAAACACAGTAAACTTAAATACAGAGAACAGTCAGTGAGCCAAATAACTAACAACATATAGGTGGGGAAAACTAATCTACCAATAATACAATCATGGAAAGACTCATGAAACATGCATAAAACAACCAGACTCAAGAGAAACTGGAAGGAACTCCATAACCATAAAAGGAAGCTGAAGGGAGGACACCATGGGCAGGCCTAGGCTGAGAGACCAGAAGACATCTTGCATCCAGGAGCTGGGACAATGAGGATGACATCATAGGTGGACTTTCCTATTAGACAACGACCCCAAACATACAAAGCAGAAATTATTCTGGATCAATGTGAAGAATACACATTTGTGACCATCGATTAGTTGCTGTCTGAAAAGAGTAATTACAGACTAATTTTTTTTTTTTTTTTTTACCATATCATGAAGGATATCACAAATAAAAACACACCACTGCTTGAATTAGTGCAGATCACAAAATCAAAACGTCTAAAAAATAAGCATTGCAATTTTTTTCCAGAATGGTAAGGTACGAAATGAATATTGTACCTTATCAAACCAGTGTTTTGTAGTTGTTCCAATGACCATGATATGTACGTCGCTTTGGATAAAGGTAAATAATGGATGTCTGCTAAATAAATGTAATGTATGCTTCTTCACTCACTGCACATGACCCAATCTTCAATGAAGTGGCATTGAATTATAGTCAGTCTGCACATAGATGGTCATCATAACATTGACGGACTTGGATAGAATGGTACGGGGAGAGGTGGCTGTTTCACTACATTCAAGTCTAGCTGTGGTAGTTTTTCGCACAACAGTAGGCAACATGGCATAGGTCCCAACCACCCTACCATACGGGGATTATGTCTTCCGTTACCATTTTAGTAATAAAATCTGTCCTGGTTTCAGCTGGACAGCTGTCAGATTGACATGGTCTCACTATGTACCTGGATGCTTTGCTGTGATACCTTGGGCTCAGATATTTTATGATAAGCAGGATACGATCATAGATGTTGACATATGGTATGCAAATTAGGCAGCACATATTTTGCACTGAACAGTGTTTTCACTGAGCTTTTCAACCATCATCAAGCAGGTCATCTTTATAACTGACGGTAAGTAAAGCAAATGGAATCAAGCCCAACCCGCGCCCTCTACTGCTCATTTACAGTAGTAGCCTAAGTAATAATTGGTTTGTGAACAAAATAAAAATAAAAATGACAATTTTCAATTATTTAATTTAATATTCGATATGTTCACATCCCACAATCAAACCAGTCAAAAGCCTATGGTCTGAATAGAACACATCAGTCCGTAAATGCAAACCTAAAGATATCCAGGACCTTTAAGGTCCAACACGGAGGAATGGTTCAAGAACCCTCAAATGTATTCACCAGCCTTGTCGAACATTATTTGAAAAGACTCATTGCCGTTATCCTTGCCAGAAGAAGATGCACTATTCAATAATGACAGGGTGGCCAAAATGACCCTTTATGGGAATAATGTTATATTTGTTTTAGTCCATTGAATTCTCAATAAAGTATTTTTATTAATGGTGCGAGTAATTCTGGACCTGACTGTAAGACAAGTTTGTAAGCCCAATAATATATGATTATAATTATAACCAGTATTATTATTATTATTATTGTGGTTGTTGTTACTTTAAGATTTAATTTTACCTATTTTTGTTATATGAATGGAAAGAATGAAGTGGAGTGGAATTTCTTTTTTCTGTTTATTGACCTCATATAAAAACTTAGATGCTATCTGCTTGAAAATCTTCAATAAAAAAGATTATAAGACAGCTAATCAGCAGCAAGACCATGCAGCTTCCATGCAATTGACAAAAACACATCACATGATCATATGGAGGCTATATGACTTCACTGCTGATTGGCTCTCTTAATCAACACCCACTAGATAACTGGTGATGTGATGTCTGTTCTCCTGAAGCATTTCATGCAGCCTCTTAAGTTTAGTTGTTTTCTACCATATCAGGTAGAATTAAAGAGGAGAAGATAAGAAGAAAGGTAATACACCACGTGTTGATGACCATTGTCGCATCTTTGTGATACACTACATATACTCCAAACTATGTGGACACCCCTTCTAATTAGGTATCAGCTATTTCAGCCACACCAATTCCTAACAGGTGCATAAAACCAAGCATGCAGCCATGCAATCTCCATAGCCAAACACTTGCAGTAGAACGGGTCGTACTGAGGAGCTGACTTTCGACTTTCGACGTGGCATAGTCATACTGGTCAAATGTAAGTGCCTTTATTGTGAAGTGGAAATGTATAGGAGCAATAACAGCTCAGCCAAGAAGAGGTGGGTCACACAATCTCACAGAATGGGACTGATTGCTGAAGCATGTAGTGCGTAAAAATAATGGTAAATGGTAAATGGACTGCATTTATATAGCGCTTTTATCCAAAGCGCTTTACAATTGATGCCTCTCATTCGCCAGAGCAGTTAGGGGTTAGGGGTCTTGCTCAAGGACACTTCGACATGCCCAGGGCGGGGTTTGAACCGGCAACCCTCCGACTGCCAGACAATCGGTCTTACCTCCTGAGCTATGTCGCCCATAATCTGTCCTCAGTTGCAACACTCACTACAGAGTTTAAAACTACCTTTGGAAACAACGTCAGCACAAGAACTGTTTGTTAGGAGCTTCGTGAAATAGGTTTCCATGGCCGAGCAGCCGTAGATCACATGACCAAGATCACCATGCACAGCACAATGCCAAGCGTCAGCTGCAGTGGTGTAAAGCACACTGCCATTGGACACTGGAGCAGCGGAAACACGTTCTCTGGAGTGATGAATCATGGCGGGTTTGCTGGAATGCATAGTGCCAACTGTAATGTTTTGTGACTGTACTGGCCCAAATAGTGTCAACTGTAAAGTTTGGAGGAATAATGGTCTGGGGCTGTTTTTCGTGGTTTGGGCAAGGCCCCTTAGTTCTAGTTCTTAATGCTACAGCATACAATTACATTCTAGAGAACTGCGCGCTTTCAACTTTGTGGCAACAGTTTGGGGAAGGCCCTTTGCTGTTTAAGCATGACAATGCCCTCCTGCACAAAGCAAGGTCCAAAGAAATATTAAAGAAATGGTTTGAGTTTGGTGTGGAAGAACTTGACTGCACAGAGCCCTGACCTCTACCCCATCAAACACCTTTGGAATTAATTGGAATGCCCACTCTGAGCCAGGCCTTATGGCCAACATCAGCGAATCCCCATAGACATACTCCAAAATCTACTGGAAAGCTTTCCCAGGAGAGTGGAGGCTGTTACAGCAGCAACGGGTGGTCCAAATCTGTAGTAATGTCCATGGTTCTGGAATGAGATGTTCAACAAGTACATATGGGTGTGATGTTCAGGTGTCCACATACCTTTGGAAATGAAGTGTATATCATCCCGCCCTGAAATAATTTCTGTGTTGAAGCTTAATTTGGGTTATTGCATTTTTTCTAGTGCCTCATTATTAAATGTTTTTTTTAAAGACTGGCAGAGTCTTTACTTAGAAATGCATAGCCAAGCATGAAATCTAGGACAGATTGTTATGCTTAAGTGCACATGAATAATTCACAGGTCCAAATACACATTTATAAAGCTTATAAAATCTAACTGACATGATTCATAAGTTGTGTTTTTTTACATACATCATTTCAAATTCCAACCATTCTGTAAAAAAAGAGGTATGCAAAGTGCCACTTTACATCAAAGAAACATAAATAAATCATGAAATGAGCATGAACCCATTAAATCAGACAAAAATCTACAACATTAGCATTAAACATTTTGGTAATACCAACAAAGCATTATCATATATCATTAAATGATTTCAAACCATGTTTATTCACTTCAAAGTATTGTGTTTAATATATCTTGATGCTGGTTTAGAGTGAAGAATCAATGCTACATTCGTTTGAAGCAGATCCTGCCATAATGGATTACAGCAGAGCATATGGTGCAATGAAAGGTTTTGACAAAGTAACACATGAAAGGTCAATTTGCAAACTGAAAGCAGAGGAAACAGTGTAACATGCAAGCAAATGAAACAGGGTATGGGGGGAAGGTTCCATTTTTTTTTTCCGTAGGCGTGAAATCTTGTAAAATCTTTGTAATAAAATTATAAAGTGGAATTAACAGATATTGGAAAAGTTTAATATGGTGCAGCCAGGTGTGCAGAATTCTGGTTGTTCTAATCTGCCTCAGCTTGCTTGGATGTTCACTTGAACTGGGCTAAACTTGCTGGAGATATGAATTGACCAAAAGGTGCGTGGGTAGTTCATGGCCTACCAGAACCAAACAGGAGGCAGACAAACATAGAGGAGTTACAGTGAGCGTTTGGTTGATGTAATTAGCCTCAGAATGTTCATGCATGAATTCTGATTTGGAATAGGCCTGCTGGAGACATGGAAGTACAAGGGGGTGTTTTTATAGTCTGTCAGAGGGGGTATAGACATTAGCCGCATTTCCACCCAAAGTACCCGGAACTTTCAGTCCCAGGAACTACTTTTCAAGGAACTAAAAGGTTCCTTCAGCCCATTGTTGTCTGCGTTTCCACTGCGGTCTAAAGACCCGCGAAGATTAGGCAAATTAGTCCACTGACGTATGAAAAAGCGACGTCGTTGTCGATCTATCTGTCGCATGATTTCTTCTGTAACCCCATACTACCACCGAAGTAGCCTACATTATTTTATAATAACCGGGACAGCCCGGAGGGGTTTATTACACTTATACAACAGGTTACCAACAATGACTATATATGGTTACTTTAGTATTTAGTGATTTTTATTGACTTAATCACCTGAAATTGAAATATTCTTCCGTGGCCGTTTGGGCATATTTTACCGTTGTCAAGCAAAACTCTCGTTGGTAGTTCGACTTGGACCATTGTTATGCAACAAATAGGATATAACAGGCTAATAGTCAGATTGTAAAACACATTCATTATGTTTGTATGCGAACATTCACTTCCATGTCTTGACATCCAAGGCGACAGAATGTATTCACATCCCACAAATAACTGGTAACAACAGCAGAAAACATGCACACGTCGTAAACAATTTGCTGGTGAACTGATTACTTCGACTCTCATCGTCAATTCCATATTGGCTAATCGCAAAATGACAAGAATAAATAGAATTAAAACTCGGACTTGCGTGAACATTTAAATTAATATTGCAGTGGTACAGCCACCGTTTGCTTTCCTTCAAAGTTACTGCTAATGGAGCAGCGAAGTGTGCCCTCCAGATGCGAACCATGCACCATAAATTAGTCCATAGTCTTCCTGGTCTTTTTGTGGAATTGAAGAATCGCAGAGTAAAATTATGGCAGTCTGAAAAAGCAAAAGAGACGATTACTAGAATTAACCTGTTATTTCACCCTGACAAAAAGTGTGGAAGGTGATTTCCAGTTTGCTTTTACTGTATCCCCAACATAAATTACGCAGAACTACCGCATACCTCACATAACTGCATCAAACGTTTTGAGTCAATTATAACGGGCTAACAAAGCAAATCTGGAAGAAAATGTTCAGCAACCAAATTAAACCGTTTGAATGTTTTGGTACGTAATATGCTGTCCCAGCAGGAATGCTTAACATTTTATAAAACAAATACTGAAGCAAGAAAAGAACAGAAGAGCACACGTTATAATCCTCAATCTTAATTTCTCATCTGTTCCAAGACGTTGGCTGGCTATAACCAAAAGTAGGCTACTGCGCCGCAAAACATACAAGTTTGAATTCAAGTTATTATTATGAAAATAAATCGGTTTGCGGCTGCAGACTTTTAAAAATGGCGGTTGAAATAAAATACTGCGAGTAGTCGACCAATCAGAAATATTCAGCGCTTGCGCCCCACCCCAAAAGTTCTGGTACTTTTGGAAAGTACTACCCCCCGAGCAGGGACATTTATTGGGGGTAAAATAAAGTTCCCAGAACTTAATTTAGACCCTGGTCCCTGTGGTGGAAACGCACTGAGTTCCTCAAAAGGTTCCTAGTTCCTGGGGAAAGTTCCTGCGGTGGAAACGCGGCTATTGATACAGAGGTACCAAGCACCATTTGAATACCTGCCACCTTTTTGGTACATTTTGTTCTGGGAAAGGGGTAAAAAGCTGGTGCCTGAAAAACCAATGGCATATTATTGGATGTGGTACTAGGCTTTCAGTAAATTTACCTCTAAACAGATGATTACTCTCAACCTGTTTCCATTTAATTATCGATTAAGTAAAGTAAATAATTAACTGAATAACCAATATCAGTATAGTGATTTTTTTTTTGTGTAGCATTTAAATGTTGTTAATGTAATATGTAAATTTATGCAGTAACAGTCAAACAATTAATTCGCTGAGTAATCCAGACAAATAAATAGCCTATAATGATTAACAAACGATAATGACAAAGAGATAACTACAATGTGAGATTCCATTTAACAAGGATGACCATAACCTGAATAATTAATTAGCAAAAAATCCTAAAGCTTTCTCTGAATTGTATGGCATGTTCTAGTGTTCTCTTCTCATCACATTACTGAATGTAATTTATTTTAATTAAATTTTACTCAAATTAGTCAAAATGATTTAAACATTAAACATGAATTTAAAGAGAAAATTATTGTTAACTGTATCAAAGTAGCGTTGTTCATAAAACATGTTCAGGCTAGAAAACAAATTTACAAAAATCTGGACTGTTTCATAAACATTTATACTGCAGGATCTTTTATTGACATAGTAACACATACAGTCAGGTCCATAAGTATTTGGACAGTGACACAATTTTCATCATTTTGGCTCTGTACGCCACCACAATGGATTTGAATTGAAACAATCAAGATGTGATTTAAATGTAGACTTTCAGCTTTAATTGAAGGATTTTGTCAAAAATATTGTATGAACAATGTAGGAATTACAACCATTTTTATACGTAGCCCCCCACCTACTCAAAAGTAATTGGACAAACTATCAAATGCAAATCCTTTGCAGTCAATGACTTGTCTTGAACCCATAGACATCACCAGACCCTGGGTTTCTTCCCTGGTGATGCTCTGCCAGGCCTCTGCTATCTTCAGTTCCTGCTTGTTCTTGGGGCATTTTGCCTTCAGCAAGGGAAATGCATGCTCAATTGGATTCAGGTCAGGTGATTGACTTGGCCATTGCAGAAGATTCCACTTTGTTGCCTTAAAAAAGTCTTGGGTTTCTTTCGCAGTATGCTTCGGGTCATTGTCCATCTGCACTGTGAAGCGCCGTCCAATGAGTTTTGAAGCATTTGGCTGAATCTGAGCAGATAATATAGCTCTATATCTAGAATTCATCCTGCTACTTTTGTCAGCAGTTACATCATCAATAAATACAAGGGAACCAGTTCCAGTGGCAGCCATACATGCCCACGCCATAACACTGCCTCCATGTCTCACAGATGAGGTGATATGCTTTGGATAATGAGTGGTTCCTTCCCTTCTCCATATTCTTCTCTTCCCATCATTCTGGTACAAATTGACCTTTGCCTCATCTGTCCATATGATGTTGTTCCAGAACTGTACAGGCTTTTTTTTCGATGTTTTTTTGGCAAACTCTAATCTGGTCTTCCTGTTTTTGAGGCTTACCAATGGTTTATATCTTGTGGTAAACCCTCTGTATTTACTCTGGTGAAGTCTTCTCTTTATTGTTGACACAGATACGCCTATGTTATATGTTCCTATTATTTTTGCGGAAATTAGTTTTGTAATTTCTTCTTTTGTCCAGTAGGAGCCGCGCTCTCCATGGGCTGAAGCGGCTGCGCGCACAGGCGTGTGCACTGGTCGGTTCCGGGTGCAGATTGTCGTAATTGACTCCCCCATAAAAGATGGCGATTCGGGACATCTCGCTCTCTCTCATCGTTCGACTACCAAGCAGCGACTACTGACTCTCTCTCTTTGTTCTTGTAGAGACGCTACAAGCAGCGACTACCGACTACTGTGTCTTGTCTTGTTTTGTTTAACAGTCAACATTGTTCTTTGTCAAAAATCACGTTGCATACCTCACAGACCATGTAGTAAGGTTTCTTTTCTTTTGCACCTTTTTATTGTAGTTAGTCAGGGTAGGGTAGCAGCGGACCGGAAGACTCACTTCCCCCTTTCTCCCCTTTGATTTGATCTTTCTCTTGTCCCATCCTCCCCAGTAGTGAGGGCAGAACTTATATTACATTTAGACAGTGAGTGTTAGCTTAGATTTGCTGGCTCTGTCCTGTCTACCTGTTTGTTTGTGGGTGTTTGTATTGTATTGGGTTGTTGGGTTTTGTAATAAATATATACTTTGTATTCTGGCAAAGAACGTTGTGGTGTTTTTAAATGTGTTTGGCTATGGGCTGACAGCCGGTTACTGAAACTCGGCAGTCTTGGGCCGTAACAGCCTACCTCCTGGAGAGTGTTCTTGATCTGGCCAACTGTTGTGAAGGGGTTTTTCTTCACCACGGAAAGTATTCTTCTGTCATCCACCACAGTTGTTTTCGGTGGTTTTCCAGGCCTTTTGGTGTTCCTGAGCTCACCGGTGCATTCTTTCTTTTTAAGAAATAATTGATTTGGCCACACCTAATGTTTTTGCTATCTCTCTGATGGGTTTTTTTTCCCCAGCCTAATGATGGCTTGCTTCACCGACAGTGACAGCTCTTTGGACTTCATATTGAGAGCAGACGTGTCATGCCCATTCAAGCTGGGGGGGGGGCACGTGCCCCACCAGATTTTTTATATCTGTATTTTTTATATTTTTATTTTATTATTTTTTATAATATGTAGTTATGATCATTTTATATTATGAGTCGAACGTATTCTTCTAATTATGTCATAGGTCATACCTCAAAAAGTCACACACCCCCTTTCCCTATGGTATGGGTTTCTTCCAAAAGTTGCAGGATGAAATCGGTTCGCAGCAGATATGCATGCACACAGCACTCTGTGGCGCATCAATGCTGGAGGAGACGTAGGCTACAGCTTAACGGTGTGTTGCTGAAGTGGTTAGTAGAGCATCAATCCCTTTTTCAAATGTGTGAAAATGAAATGCAATTAGTTATACACACTTAATTGCATTTGAGAAATTTAGGCATAGTTTGCTTTGCAAGATATTTGGTTAGTACCAGCTAAAGTTAGTAGCCATCCCTCAATCCGGTTGTTTAGCCTTCTGATTCGCTAGCTAGTCGTGACTTGTGATAGCATAGCATCCTATTTAATATTGGTAAAGGAGAGCTGTGTGAATCTTATGGCAGTGAGCTGATAGTTTTTACCACCACTATCACAGTTCAATCAATCAATCAATCTTTATTCCGGACTGAATGTCCATATAACGGGTTAAAAAGACAAACAGACAAAAAAGACAGGTCATAAAAGTTATTAAAAAATTTAAGATAAAACATACAGGCACTTGTGCCAGTGTTTCCAGATTTTACACTGGTATCTCGTACAGCTACGCGCAGGGTTTATGATCACCTGTATGATAGACGACACATACATTTATACATAAGGTTTCGCAAGACACCAAGGCATGAGGGAACTCTAACATTAACAAACATTTCAGGGGCACCAGACCATCTTGGTATTCTTAATAAAAGTCTCATGGAATCATTATAAGCAACTTGTAGCTTCTGTAAGCTTGATTTCCTATAGCTACATCATAAATGTGCGCTATATAGTAGAGAACAATATGCTCTAAACAGAGATATCTTAACATCATCTTTACACATTTTAAACTTTCGCATCAACATGTTGGCTCGTGCATATAGATTACGACATTGACGGAAAATATCCTCATCATCAGACAAGTCATCAGTGATGCAGTATCCCAAATATTTTACATTATTAAAGACACTTAAGACATTTTCAGACAGATAAAAGTTTGGAAAAATTAATTTCTTATCCTCCCTTGTTCTAAAAGTCGTGACAATACTCTTCTTGGCGTTCAATGTCAAAATTGGCCCAGTACCTGGTACATATTCCCAGCAGTTGTTGCAGGCCAGCACTATATGGGCAGAATATAACTAAGTTGTCCACATACATAAGATGATTAATCAAGGTATCACCCATCATACAGCCTGTCCTACAATCATTTAACTGTCTTGAGAGATCATTCATATACAAGTTAAAGAGAAATGGGGACAAAATCCCCCCTAGTCTGACGCCATTTGAGACTCAAAAGGGAGAGGATACCTTGTGTCCGCATTTAACCTGCATGGTTTGTTGAGCATACCAATATGCTAAGATTCTAATAATAAAATGAGGAACCCCATACTCAGATAATTTTTAAAACAATTCCCTATGATTTACACAATCAAATGCCTTAAATGCATCAATAAAACACATAAAGATCGTGGAGTTCTGGCTCCTATATTTCAAAACACTTTCCTTCAGGGCATATATGCACATGTGGTTGGGGTCTATGGACCTCCATCTGCTGAGTTAGGCTCCATTGATGCAATAGCGGATCTACTGTCCCATTATTCCGATGCTGAATTGATTGTTATGGGTGATTTTAATTTGAACTGGCTAAATGATACTTTCAATCATTTCAAGGAGGTTAGTGCTGGCCTTAACTTATTCCAACTAATAACAGAACCAAGGCCAAATCTGAAAGACAGCTCAAAATCTACCCTAATTGACCTTATTTTTTCTAATAGGGTTGATAATATCAATGCCTGGGGTGTCTTTGAGCTTGGAATCAGTGATCATTGCCCTGTTTGCTGCATTAGATGTACTCAGCTAATGAAAACAAAATCTCACAAGGTTATAAGGAGAAATCCAAGACATTTTAATGAGCAAGCCTTTTTATCTGACGTTTCCCATAGTAATATACAATACACATCTGAGATTACTGATGTCGACTTGGCTCTGGATTTCTTCACAAAGACTCTTCTTTCTGTCATTGACAGACATGCTCCACTAAAAAAACTTAGGAGTAAAGATTTTCACCTGAGCTAGCAGTTTTATTTAAAGAAAGGAATAGAGCCTGGTCTCTTGCCAGACACTCTGGTGACCCTTCACATTGGGCAGCTTTCAGGCAAATCAGGAATAGATTCACATCTTCGGTAAGAGTAGCCAAATGCAAATATTACCTAGATCTAATTACCTGCTCCTATGCTAACCCGGCTAAATTCAGGAAGCCAGTGAACTCCACCAAAAACAGACCCACTACTTCCCTACCTTCACACATAGATTCTGGTGACTGTTTGATCTCTGATCATAATGAGGTTTGCCTAGCTTTCAACAAGCACTTTGCCGAGGCTGGGCATTTATTCGAAAGGGAATATACAGCACCCCCTCTTATTAGTGATGATTGTGTATATACTATGAACCAGGCCTTTCAGTTTTCCTTTCAGCCCTTCTCTGCTAGTGTTGTTTTTGAGACCTTGCAAACCATTGATCCCAGGAGTGCTACTGGAGAGGATAAATTAGATCCTTTTTTTCTAAAAATGGCTGCTCCATTCATTGCAGAGCAGTTATCACACATATTCAATCTTTCTATTTCAACAGGCATATTCCCTAGTATCTGGAAATTGGCACATGTATTTCCACTGCACAAAGGAAGTGATAGAAATGATCTAAACAATTATAGACCAATCTCCAAATTACCATGACTAGCTAAAATTCTGGAATCTCTGGCAAATAATCAACTCAATGTATTTCTTTCTAGTCATTCAGTTCTAAGCCCACATCAATCCGGATTTAGAGCCAAGCATAGCACTATCTCAGCTGTTACGCTAGTTACAAACAATATTATGTCTGCTCTAGACAGTAAGAAACACTGTGCTACCCTTTTTGTAGATCTGTCTAAAGCCTTCGACACAGTTGATCATGCTTTGCTTTTACAGAAGCTGTGCAGCATTGGTTTAGATGGTAAAGCTTGTGATTGGTTTCATAATTATTTGTATGGGAGACTTCAGTGTGTGTCTGGGAGCACCCACTCTGGGTTCCTGCCGGTGTCGAAGGGGGTTCCGCAGGGATCAGTTCTGGCCCTATCCTTTTCACCATTTACATTAATAATATTGTTTCCTCACTAAATGATTGTCAAGTCCATCTATACGCAGACGATACTATTGTATATTGTATTGCTGACTCTGCTCAGCTTGCCATTGAGAAACTGCAGCTCACTTTTAATGCCCTTCAGGAGGCTCTTGTTAAGCTTAAGCTGGTTCTTAATGCAAGCAAAACAAAATTCATGTTGTTTACTAGGACCAGAAGCACTGATTATGATAGTATATTTATATCCACTGCAAATAGTTCTAAAATTGAGAGAGTTTCTGAATATAAATATCTTGGCATCTGACTTGACGAGAAATTCTCATTTAAATTCCATATAGATGATCTTGTCAGCAAACTGAGACAAAGAATTGGCTTCCTTTATAGAAACAGATCTTGCTTCCCTATGATCAGTAGAAAAAGAATTGTTGAAGCAATTTTCCTTTCAGTGTTAGACTATGGTGACATTATTTATAGAATTGCTGCTCCTTCTTCTCTTAAAGTGACAATCTCAAAGATTTCAGTTTCGTTCTCTATGGCGGTGCCAATGGCGAGAAGCGGTAATTGCAGGTGTGTTTTTGGACCTCACTTCCCATAGATCCAACCGGATCCAACCACTGTCACCTGTGTGACGTCAGTCAGTTGGCATGCCAACTATAACATTTACTATTTACTGAATAAAAAACGGTTGTTATAAAAGTAACGTTATGTACATACTCATTCGTTGTCTAACATTAGGCTAACTCAAGATGTCTTTACACTGCCGAGTCGGGTTAAAATGGCGTAGCAAACCTGGGGTAGAATTAGTGATGATCAATTTCTGCAAACGTTCTTTATCCAGCTTTTGCTCGGTATGAACATCTTTACACTGCAGAAAAGAATTTGTGGGATTCGCTGTGGCTCGTGCAATTATGTATCTCGTGCACAATAAGCAGTCTTTCTCGTGAATGATTGTTGTGTGGTATTTTTGAAACAACTGCCTTGCAAAATGTTACCCCTGGTGTTTCTGGTTTTGCTAGCTAAACTGTTCGAGAATAAAGCTGAGATGGGTGTTAAATTAGCAATCAGAACAAGAAGAATGAAACAAAAACAAAGGAGATTTCATCAAAAAGGGCATAAAGGCTGAAGGAACATATGAGGAAGCGTAATAAAATAATAACAATGCTAATCCATACTGCCGTATTTTTTTATTTAGTTTTCTCCTGCATGACGTATTCAGAAATCAGACCCGGCTCTGCTCCACAAATAACGGTAACATTAAGGCCAGTTCAGATCAATGATTCGCAACGAGGCAAAACGGCTTTAGAATTTTGCAGAGAAAATTGCAGCGGTGTGAACTGGCTAGTAGCAGAGCCGTTGCCTGCCCTGAGGTTTTAAAAGACCGTCCTTGTCAAATCGCCATTAAATGTAATACGAAATCTACATCAACAAATAATATGATCTCTCATGTTACACAAAAACTTTTTAGGGTTCCATAACTCCCCCCCCCCTCCTTTCTCTGTTATTGTAACGCATGCAGACACCGGAAAAAACAGTACGCCGCTCACACACAAGTGAGTTGAAGAGCAAGCCTGTTGCGTTAGTTCCGCCTACCCTCTCTGGCAGACCAACCACTGATGGGTGATGAAAAATGCGTCACTAACTGTGCGCCGCTTGTGATTTTTTCCCGGGAATGTCGCCACAGACACCAAGTTTTTTAATCATGAATTATGATAATAATAATAGTATAAATTAATATAAAAATAGACTCAATCACCATTGTGTTACCCAATGCAGCGATAGATAGCGACTTAAAAGACATTTATTTTAATGAAAATCTTTGAGATTATTACTTTAAGCGCTTGGACACAGTCTATCACTCTGCCCTCAGATTTATCACTGGCGATAGTTATGGTACCCACCACTGTGTCCTCTATGCCAAGGTGGGTCTGTCTTCTCTGGCAGTGAGGCGTGATAAACACTGTTTTTTGTTTATCTTTGAGGCCATTGTCGGAATGCTTCCACCTTATATTACAAGGTTGTTAGAGTGGCGCTCTGGACCCTATCGAACCCGATCAAATGGCTTGCTTATGCTTAAGGTCCCTCGGGCTCGATCAGAAATTGGGAAGTCAGCATTCCATTTTAGTGCCCCATCCTCCTGGAACAATTTCTGAAAATCAGCTCTCTACCAAATTATGGGCAGTTTAGATCGCTGGTTTTGAACATTCCTGTCTCTGACTGTATCTGTTTTGATCTTATCTGTGCTTGATTTTATTTATTTTATTATTTTTTTATTATATTTTACTTTATTTTATTCTAGTTATTTTATTATTTACTATGTTAGTTACTGTTGCTATATTCTGCGATCTTTTATTACACTTATTGTGTTTTAATTGTGTTTGTAATCTTGGCTACATTGAAAATGAGGGCCTGGCCCTCAATTGTACCTCCGAGAATTTAAATAAAGGTTCTGACTGACATGTCTGTGCTATGTTTGCTTTTGAACCCAAACTGATTGTCAGTGGTGAGAATCTGTAACCTATCTAATGAGGATGAGCGAGTACACCATTATCTGTATCTGTATCTGTTCAACCAACAAAATTATCTGTATCCGTAACCATATTCGGAATGGGCGGGGCTTAAACCGGAAGTGGATGGGACATAACCGGATTTTACAGTATTTTAACCTCTTGGCGCAAAGCCCCTAGTGGTCGCCGAGATTGCTGAACTCAGACATTCAGCGCTACTGCAACCAAAGTATGAGTTAAAAACAGAAAGGCTTTGTTTTAGTTTCATTAGTAGAGGATACATGACAACTATGCCGAATACGGAGTTTCGCCGCACCACCATTGTTGCTCTGGTCGTTCATTTAACACACACCCCCTCCCTGCAGTCTCATCTGCAACTACACCCCCCACCCATGACATAATGGACAATATTGTCTATCTGGGCATTCATAAAAAATATTCTTTCATCACTCAAAAATCGTATTCTGTTATAGCAACAAGATATGGCAATAACAACAATGGCCCTAAGATATGGCAATACAGCAGTGAAAACGCTTATCACTGAATAAAGAAATAAACAAGAAAAAGTTGATACCATGTCATTCTACAGTCAGTATCTGGGACTAAATATTGAATAAATATACAACTTTACCGTTGGTTTTACGCATAGAGATGTCCCTTTTGAGACTGATTGGTCATATACTGTCTTGGAAAATCAGTTTGTGAAATATACGCGCATTTTTGATGCTTGGGTACCTTCCAAAATAGCTGTGCTAATACCACAGGTGTCGTTTACAGCGTTGTCGCCCTTTTAAGTACAGACTGGCTTGATTGACAATTCATTTATTCAGTAGGTGAGAGTATAAGCTTTCTAACAATGTATAACATGTCTAATTTTGCTTTTGGAATAGCGTTTTATAGGTCAGCGTAACCGAAAATTTTTCTTATCATTCACTCTGTGGTAGCCGTAAAAGATGCTGTTATCGTTACTCTGGTTTTATTTTTTTTAATGAACTGACGGTGTGAAGACAGTAGTAGACAGAGCGCGACCGGTTAACCACGATGTACTGTATGTCTTGTGATTTCAGGTGAGCAACGACGTCTAAATGTGCACAAAAGTGATTGCATTTGTACAGTGGAGGTATAAGAATGCTAGGATGTCAATGATGCTAGTAGAGTGTGTGTATGAGATCGCTAAAGGAAATACAAGTACATGCTTATATCATGGAAAATGGTAAATGGATATCATGTAGTCGCTAGCTAACTGGCCAGTTAGCCTCACAGTCCCATAGACATACGTCTATGGTTAGCCCCACTGTAGCAAGCTAGAAGCTAGAAATGTCCGTTTGTAATCAGTAATATGTGCTTACGTGTGAATGTCCAGTAAATGTGTGTTTAGCTATGGTGAGAATAATGTGTTGAGCGGAAAATGAGAATTGCAAACTTTATTTTATTGAGAATTATGACAATAGATAATAGATCCCTGTGGACAGAGTGGCTGTGACGATGGCAAGATTGTGTTGTGTGGCGCAGCAGTAGTGAACTTTGTATAGACTCTGTGTAGAGGAGGAGCTCTGTGTGTGGCTGGCCTATCACGGAACGATGTGGACACTGGACAAAGCTACTCAATGAGGATTTTTCTTCACCACGAGTACGGATATTGACACGTTACTCGGATGGTACTCGTGCTAGTAAAAAGTACATTATCCGTACCGGATACTCGTTTCATCCGAGTATTCGGCTCAACCCTACTATCTAAAAGAATTCTTTCTACCACTTTGGAAAGAATGCTGGCTAAGGCTATGGGTCTGTAGTTATCCATACTACTTATTTTACCAGCCTTATCCTTAATAACAGGCACTAGAAAGACAGACAGTATAGAATCTGGAAGGATACCATGCATCAAAAACCCAGTAAAACCAAGAGCTAAGAGAGGAGCTAGCCTCTGGCTTGCAAATTTTAAGTGCTCAGCAGTAATGTGGTCTGTTCCACACCTCTTGTTATAAGCTAGCCTCATGATAGCATTGTGAGTTTCTGTTGGTCTAACCACCACTCTATTACTGCTCACAACATAATTACACTTAAATTAGTCATCTCTGACACAGTTAAACAGTTCACTGTAGTGTTGACGCCATAGTTCAGCAATCTTCTCTGACTCACACCGTCAATACTAGAGGGTAAAGATGTTTTGCTGTTGTTGATAACTTTTACTTCCTTCCAGAAGTCATGTACATTATTATTTCTGAGCTTCCTTGCCATGGCATCAGCCCTCAGTGCCTGTTCATTTCTATTCACAAAGCGTAAAGCATACTTGAATCTTGCATTGGCAAGCTTCTTATTGTCAAACAGTGGTCCATGCCTACCTCTACCAGACTCAACCTATGCTATAAAAGCTTCTCTGGAACCAGTTTGGAGTTCAGCCACATGTTCATTCCAGCCAGGCTTAGTGTTATATTTCTTGTTTTTACGCTTACATTGCTGACTGCAGTTATACAGAGAGCCAAATATATAATCATACATACAACAAAGATCAGAACTGTGCTTTGAATCCTTGCAATTTATGTCACAGCACAATGATACATCCTTTGGCAGATTAATATCACATAGTATTTTGTCAGTCAGAGAATAATACTGTGCAATATCATCCTCACTTAGAGTTGACCAGTCCAGCTTAGCTGACATTCAATAATTGCCAATATTAGATAGTACAGGCAAGTTTTTAATATTTAGTGACATAGTGACTTGTATGTGGTCAGTTGATGTCCTTTTGCGCCCCCTTATGCGAGACACATCGCTGTGTTGAGTTAGGGAAAATTTCAAACAGCAGTCGCTTTGAGTTCTCAATCCACTCCGAACCAAATGTGTTTGCAGCAAGCAAAACGATTTCATCTTGGCTCATTGTTTTCATTGAGCCAAGATGGCAGCATATCAGTCTTTGTCTGAGTGTGCAGTCCAGTGTTTGTAAGTGTTTTGTAAGTTTGTAAGTTAATTGTACTAATTTTTCACACCAATTATTTTTAAATTATAGGCAGAAGAATAGGTTTTATTTTATTTTTAATATGTTGAAAAGTTCATCTTGATGCATTATTTTTGGCTTGCTGCCCAAACTTGAAAACAGGACCAGCAAACAAGGATTAGCAAAAGGGCCCTTGAAGTGCGACAAAGTCTGCAAAAGAAAAGCTTGTGGATTATATGATTCAAAATGCCAGCATAAGTGGCATAAGAGTGGCTTCAGCGCCTCTCCCTGGAGTTGTTCTGATCAGCTAGACCACCATCTCCCAGCCCCTGTTCCATGGTCAACATTCTCCATAGCTGCCTACTGATGTTGTCTATGAAGGAAGCTGGTCTGCACATCAGTAGAAGTTTTTTTCCTGGTCAGCTGAATCTTCTTTCTACCTGCACTTCGCGGCTTTGTGAGCAACAAGCAACCCTGTCCTCGTGCACCTGGCAACCCACACAGTGTCTCTCTGTGATCAAAGACTACGGCTATCTGGCAACCCGTGCAGTGCACACCACGGCCTGGAAATCCGCTTTGAGCGCATCTGGCAATCCTGGTGTTTGAGCTCACAACACAAATCAGTGGGTCGAAGTACAGTCAAGATGAAAGCTCTCCTGGTAATAATATACTATCTACTCACCGTCCGTAGCGAGCAGAATGTGCTGAGTAGTTCCAATCATGAGCATTTTTCGCGGATGATCTTCCCTTTGACTGCCACAGACTCAGTATTTCATTTTGATCATGTCCTGTCGTTCATCAAGCCAACAAACAATTCAGAAATCCTACATCATCTTCATAGTTTGTTGCTTTTGAATGACTACTTCGTTGTATCGAAAGACTCCGTTTTAGATTTTGTGGACAAATTACATGCCGAAAAAGTGATGTTTAAGCACACTAAACTGAGAAGCTTAATTGTTCTACTGTTGCTTTTATCCGGAAATGTTCAACCAAACCCTGGCCCAGACTTAAGGAAACTCCGTCAGATTTTAAAAGTACATCGGGTCTGGGTATAGTACATTTCAATGTTCATAGTTTAGTTCCGAAAATAGACCTGATAAGGATTTGGGTTGAATCAACTGATGCTGATATAATTGTGATATCTTGGTTGAGCAAGTCGGTTCCTGATAAAGATATTCATATATATATATGTATATGGCTACAATGTGTTCCGCACTGACAGACCCAAAAGGGGAGGAGGTGTAGCTGTTTATATCAAAAGCAATTTCCGTATGAGTGTACTGCTGTCAGAGTCTGAAAGCATTTGAAAAAGAGTAGAGGTGGCAAAAGACGTCTTCATTACTGTGGTTGGTTGTTACAGACCTCCGTCTGCTCCAAGTAATATGCTGTCTTCTTTCACAAAATGCATGGTGAAACTGAACTACAGTGAGGTTGTCATTGTCGGAGATCTAAATTGGGATTGGTTAAAACCGCTTACTGCGACTCTATGAATTTAACGCAATTGATAAGTGGCCCAACACGTCCTAATCAGAAATGTCCAGAGAAATCGACCCTTATTGATCTTTTCCTGACAAATGTTCCACACAAATATATTGCAACTGGTATTTTTGTTGATGATCTGAGTGACCACTGTGCCATTGCAGCTATACGCAACACTAAGATCCCTAAAACCAACCCCCGTTTTCTCCAAAAACGTATTTTTAAACATTTTTCAGAACAATCGTTTTTACACGACCTGCACTATTGTGATTGGAGAAGGATCAGTCTTATTCCAGATGTTGAAATAGCTTGGACTTTCTTTAGGGACAATTTCTTGAAAATCTCAAACAAACAAGCTCTTTTTAGAACTTAGAGGATTAAAGGTAGGGGAAATCCTTGGTTTTCTGACTAAGCTGTTGTCTGAGTTGTCTAAGCAATTACACATGAGAAACCAAGCTTGGGCTACTGCTAGAAGAACAGGTTCAGAGTCAGATTGGCTAATATTTAGATAAGTGTACACTTTTAGTTAAGAAGCTAAAATCTGACTACTTTGTATCAACCACAACTAAAAATTTAAACAACCCTTTCAAATTTTGGAAAGTAATCAAATCCCTGAGTACAAACTGTAATTATGAACTGCCGTCATGTATTATAAAGGGCGTTGATAAGGTCACTGATAGAACTGAAATGCTCAACTGTTTCAACAAACATTTTGTTTCCTCTGGCTTTCTGTTTAAGGCTACATCAGGTAATCAGCCATTTACTGATGCCGTTGTAAGAGAACGGGACAAAGTTTTTGTTTTTCCCCTTTTTCTCTACCAGAAGTACACAAAGCACTTAAAGGTATAGACTCAAAAAAAAAAGCAGCTGGTCCTGACAACTTGGATCCTTATCTATTGAAACTTTCCTCTGATTTTATTGCTGAGCCCCTAACGTATCTCTTTAATCTCAATCTTGAATTGAATGTTATCCCCAGTGTATGGAAATCTGCCTTTGTTCTGCCCCTGTTTAAAGGAGGGGAGCCCTCAAATCTAGATAACTACAGGCCTATTTCTAAGCTTTCAATTCTGGCTAAGGTTTTGGAGACACTGGTGTGTGATCAGATCAAGGGATTTTTAAGCAACAACAATATTTTAGCTGAGTGCCAATCAGGTTTTAGAAAACAGCATAGCACTACTACTGCAGCAATTAAAGTGGTTAATGGTGTTATCTGTGCGCTGGATAAGAAGAAACACTGTGTCACCCTTTTTATTGACCTGTCAAAGGCATTTGACACTGTAGATCATGACATCATGCTACAAAGATTAGTTAATATAGGATTTTCTGACCAGGCAGTTTCCTGGTTCAGAAGCTACCTCTTAGATAGAACACAGTGCATCCAGTTCGATGGAAAGACATCTGGTGTTTTAACTGTACAGAATGGGGTGCCACAGGGCTCAGTCCTGGGACCTCTTTTATTTACGATTTATTTAAACAATAATGGCAAACACTCGGCAAATGCCAGTTTTCATTTTTATGCAGATGACAGTCATCTACTCTTATGCAGAAACAGTAAAAAAGGCTTTTGAAGACCTACAGTCTGCTTTTAATACCATACAGGCTCAGCTTTATCAGCTGAAGCTTATTTTAAATGTTGATAAAACCAAGTTGATGCTCTTCACTAGGTCAAAGATAGAGCCGCGGACATTACCTTGTATCGTTACCATACAGAATAAACCAATTGAAAGGGTGACAACGTATAAGTACCTGGGTTTTTTAATAGATGATGGTCTCACTTTTAAGTTTCATATAGATTCCCTTGTAAAAAAGCTTAGGCTTAAATTGGGTTTTTATTTTAGAAACAAGTCCTATTTTTCTCTTGAGGTGAGACAGAGGCTAGTCTTAACTACTTTCTTACCGGTAATAGATTATGGAGACATTTTATACATGCATGCACCTTTAGCGTCATTGTGTCGGTTGGACATGGTGTATCATGGGGCACTGAGGTTTGTCACAAATGACAAATTTTTGACACATCACTGTATTCTTTATAGAAGAGTGGGTTGGCCCTCCTTGGCATTACGTAGGCTGTGTCACTGGTATATTTTCATTTACAAGGCCATATTGAAATTGCTTCCATCTTACCTTTGCATGTACATTGTCCAGCAGACTAATGGAAAATACTGACTTCGTTCACAAAACAGTGTTTTATTGTCTGTGGCAAAGAAGGCTGGCAAAAAAGCATTCCAGTTTTCAGATCCTTCTGCATGGAATGAGCTCCAGAAAGAACTTAATTTACAGGAGCTTTGATCATTAAATAATTTTTTTAAAAGGCTTAAGGTTATGGAAGAAAGTGAAACTTGTAATTGTTTAGTTAATTGCACTACAGATTACTCATGTTAACTAGATTGTGAAACATTGAACATTGCTGTTTGTCTGCTTTTATAGTATGTTAAATGTTGAAATTTTGTTGTCTCTGTAATCGACTGCCTCTTTCTTGGCCAGGTCTCTCTTGAAAAAGAGATTTCTAATCTCAATGAGACTAACCTGGTTAAATAAAGGTTAAATAAAAAAATAAAAAATTTGACCACAAGAAAGTTTATCAGTTCATCTTCCACCACCAGTTTTCCTTCGGTTGTTTTATAAATCTCTTGTTTTGGATGACAGCTCGCATCTCGGTGTGCTGTCTCCGCCATCATGTGTGTGTTAGCTACTTTACGTGAATACAGGCTAGTGTAAATAAGGCTGGATTCACATCAGATCAGGCAATGCGGCACCTTGTCGCAGGGGTGTGCGGCGGTGTGGGCATGTCACTACATGGCCCATTTGTGTGACGTTGTGTTGTGAACTTTAACTCCCCCCCCTCCATTTCCTGTTCGCTAACTCAAAACAAAAAAAATGGACAAAAACGCAAACCGAAGGAAGCTTCTTGCTATCGTTATTTTGCAGCGTAGACTGCCAGCCAGACGCAAACGTAAACGAAATAAACCAAGCGAGGACACACCTGGGAGAGTATCATCGTTTGGTCCATGAACTCCATAGTGTTAGGTACAATAAACTAACATGCAAGAACTGCTAAATAGAAAATCTTTCATACAGCTTAATTCCGACGTTCGGAATTGATATTTATCTAGTAGCCTAATTATTGTTTCGGTACTCGTCCCATTACCCAGTACTGTCAAATCACGATGACGATAATAAAATCAAATCTTAGGAAATGAATCGCGTCAGTAATTCATCTGACAGTTGCTCGGTAAACAGCGGACTGCTACATGGTAATTTCAACAACTTGCGTGATTGGCCACTGCAGCACGACGTCGGGTTGCGTTCCGGCAAAAATTGACTCTGGTTCAACTTTCTTGCCGCAGGCCACTGCGTTTTTTTTTTGGCACCCCACGCGGTCAACCACTGCCGCAGCCTAAACGCACTACTCCCATTCAAATTAATGGGAAGACTTCTGTTTTTTCCGCACAACCCTGCGGCAAGCTGATCTGGTGTGAATCCGGCCTAACACCAGTGACACCAGTGACACCAGTGAGCATAGCTCGACCTGTGTAACGTTACTTGTTGCTCCGCTGGGAAAGACCGTTCATCACTGCATACAACTTGGTTTACTTGGTTTTAAGTCCGTTCGGAACCTTTGTAGGCCTATTAAAATAACTCCTCATTTACAGTTAGCAAGGCTCTTCAACCTCTCCTCTCATCATCAAAACAAACAGCAAAACAGGAACTGACGGGGTTTATGGGAAGTGTGGTCTAATCATGAGAATTAGCCTACCAAAAATCTCAATTTATTTCCTCAACTTGCAATTTTTACCAATTCCCACAATTTTACCGCAAAAAAATCACATAAAACTGTGCAAATTGCATTTTTGCAATTTTTGAGAAAAGCCGCTGCAAAATCATGCATTTTTGATCGCAACAATCACAAAAAAAATGTAAAATCCTGGAGGGATTATATAGAGTTCCTCCTGAGATTTCTTCCCATTGGGAAGTTTTCGCTACTGTTTTTTGGCCCCATTGGGATTTTTTTAAACCTCATCTGCTTGCTTTTTGGGAGTTCAGGCCTGCTTTTTTAAAACTCTTTTTCTGCTGCTCTGTGAAGCATATTTATGACAGTTTTCTGTAAAAAGCATTAGACAAATTGATTTGATTTGATACCGGGTAAAAGCAAGACTGGTCAATACAGTGTTCACAGAGGCTTACCATGGGATCCAGAACTAGGCCTTCAGTAAACTTTACTTAGAAACCTTTAAATGGTTTACATTTACATTTCTTATTTATCAATCACGCAAGTAATTATCTGAATAGCCTCTATTAATAAATATAGCAATGGCAGCCAGTGAGCTGGAAACAGTGGGACATAAAGCATTATCTTTAAACAAATCAGTACTCTCAACCTGATTCAATTTGCATTGGCTGATGAACAATCAAACAATTGATTGACTTAATAACCAAGACTGATAGGCAAATGATTACCTATTTACTTTTGGATAACATTATTGTTCTTTGCATCATAAACTTTTGCAGCATTTTCCTATATCCACAATTACAGTCTGGACATTGACAAAAATGTTTCATACTGTAAGGGAGACTTACTACGCAAGATATTTAAAATTATGTTAGACAATTACTTTTTGGGATATTAAAATATATTTCAAATAACTACCTACCGTAGAAATATGACTATGAGCCTGGCATCAATCCATGGGGATTCAAAATAAAAGGGAAAATACTGTAGGCCTACATACAACGGTATTATCACTCTCATGCCTTCTAATTTGTTACAGTTGTTAGTTTCCACATTGTAGCAGTGGATATATGGCAAGAAGCCCACATATGTACTGTTAAACAAAAGACATACAGTTTTACACCTCAAGCACTGCAATGATGTCCTTCATCCTCCTTTAGAACCTAAGAATGACAACCACCTGTGTGCTAGATTGATGGGTAAAACAAAAATAATGTTGAGCTAGCCCAAGTTAATACAGGGAGGGACTTTAAAATCAATGACAGTAATGTATTCTGATGGAGTATTATGGTTATGCAATCAATTGTTAAGGGTTAAATGCTATTAACCTGATCAATTTATGTTACGGTGTTCAAAGCCCACTTTATGTTCACTTGAAAGAACAGATCAATGGAATTGTCTGAGTCAGGAAATCTTGCCTGCCTCTAATTCAATCATGTCACTGAGCTTAATAGTGGACCCAAAACAAAGTAAATATACTATTTTAATTATAATGTGTGTTTTGATTGTGCTCTTTTCTTTTTTGTTCTATCACATGGATTTTCTTTATTGTGTTCCACATTGTTTTTGACTCAAGTCATCTTCCTGTTGGACACATGCAGTGAATCACTGAAGAGTGAAACAATTTTGGAAACTTCCGTGTGGCTAAGATGTCAACTTGGATTGGGAAGTGGTCCTTTTCTCAAAGAACTGTACTGTGTATGTGAGTAAAATAATCTCCCTGGTTCTTCACCACTAATGGAAAGCCAGTGTTTTTCTAGAGTCCTTGGGATACCTCAAAATCCCCAAATCTCTTTAACTTTAAATCTGAATTAACCATTTAGCTGGGTTGTCATATTTGCATCTTATTTCAAGCTGTCAAGTAAAGCTGGATATAACCCAAATTTCTCATAAAAACAGAAAACGGAAGCTATGAACGTGCAGGCGGACTATGCACATGATTATACTGCCAGGTGGAAGTTCAGTCTGGAATCGCAAGCTAGTGGGGATTGAGATTGTGGACCACGTGGGGGTGCTAGGGTGTGCATAACCAATGAAATACAGACAATTCATGCACAGTTGTACCCATTACTATATCAATGTGCAGTAAGCTATTATAAAATTTAACAAAATTCAAAACACGTTCAAAACAGGGATGGCCTAGACTGTCCAACATGTGAAAAGTATATAAGGTGTTGGAAAGCATTGTATTTACTGCCTTCTGCTTGTTATGTTAATATTCTGAGGCAGGATTTTGTACTTGGACAGTTGATGTGAAGCCTCATGTTGGGCGTAAATATTTTGACAGGGAATTCAGGCCTATAGAGTGCACTGTCTGTAAAATTACAACAAATTCTGTTTTGAATGTTCAAATTGTAGCCTCTTAAAACATTTTGCTCAACTATAATGATTTAAGCATTTTACATTATGTAAATAACTTTAAATATAAGCCCATCTGGCATTTTCCTAACAGATCAGTATGCAAATAAACTACACAATTCCCACATTTATAATATCCATAAATAGCTGCCCACATTAGCATACACAATTTTTTGCACACATAAGCACATGCATATTTAAATGTGCAGAATAAAATCTTAAACACTAGCTCAGCACTTCAGGAAACTGACCAGTGGGAGATATATTATTGTTGTCTGTGTAACTTTGATGATTTAGGTCCCAATTCTGACTTTTTACACAATCAGGGCCAAGTTGTACGCATGAGGGTATACGTGGGCAGCATTGCTTTCAAATATAGCTAGTTTAGTTTCCATGAAACAGATTAGTGACAGTATAGGTTAGCTTGTCATAAATTTCAAATCAGTAATTTTGTATGCAGGCAGATTATTAGTTTTGTACACTTGTAATGAACGTGTATGCATTGCAGACATGAGCTTTTTTGGCTTTTTGTATATTGAAAATATTACATTATAACTTTACATGTTCATACATATAACTTTATTAGTTCCATTATGTGTACTTGTGTTGTATGAAAAGTAGACCGGGGTAAGAAACATAATTTAAAAAACTTCTGCCCTTTAGACACAAATTTAAAATTTAAAATAAAGACTGCTTTTCAACAATATTCATGACAATAACCATTTACTTGCATATTTTTATTTGTATTTTTCCCACCAAGTGGTAGTGATTTATGGGATAGGGAACTGGTTTCATCAAAATCCTTGTGGCATTGGCCTAGACAATCACTGTTGTTTTTTTCAGTTGTTCACTTGCTGTATTAAAGCATCTTTTGTTAATTATTTTAGCTCCTGTAAGTGAATGAGAAATACAATCTCCCATCTAAGTGTGAAATGGGCTGTCCATGCTGAATGCACTGAATTTAATAAGGCAGTTCATCCCAACCAGGCATGGCTCAAGCCTTTCGGCTGCTACAGGCCAGATTTTGGACCGGGTAGAGGAGGTAAGGAGGTGTGTGCTAGAGACAGCCATTTGGCAATCAGACCCATTTGGGGCCTCCCGGATGGATGGCACCCTAGGAGGTGACGTATGTCATCTATGACTAGAACCAGCCCTGATCCCAACCCATAGCCACTGATGGAAAGTGTGAATTTTTCTGGAGATCCTTTTCTCTTGTTTTTTCTTTGTGAAAACATATGATTCAGTGCTACACGGCATGCATGACTTTAATTATAAGATGTTGAGTACATAACTTTATAGTGTTTCATTTCCATATCTCATTGCCCTATTCCCGCAATGAAAATGTAGCTGGTAAGAAAATAAAGGCCAATGCGCATTTTTAAATATACACATTACAAAACATATTTTTATTTGGACAGAAAACAAAGTGGAGTGAAAAATATCCAGTTCAAACTTGTGTGGTTAATGGCGTATTTTACATGCATAGGGATAGGTTTGAGTTATTAAGATTAGATTTATTATAACCCTCATTGATTGCTTTATTGCTGATTTTTAGTTTTAACTTCATTCAGAATACACAATCATGCATACACTCTGCAACAGCTTCCCACTGTTAGGGGCAGCTGGCGACAGATAGAATTCAATCATTGTTTGTAAGGATATACAACAACAGCAGATCAAAGGGGTTTCACCAACAGTAGACCAAATCGGTGTCCCTGTGAAATCTGGGTGCAATGTATATTCCTTCCTGGGAATGTTCACACTAGGCATTTGTTATACTTGTGACCAGGATATTTAAACCCTCACTTGTGGCTGTTGAGATTCATACGGAACATTTTCTTGGTGCACCCTTGTGAATCTCCCTTTGTCCATCATAATAAAATCTTTTAAATTGGTCATCAGTATGTTACTTCATCGGTCTTGACTTAGTTTCACAAAGGAAGAAGATTCCCAACAATAGTGAAAAAGTGTTGTCTTTGATTAAATTGATTTACTCAAAATATGGATTTATTCCCAAAGTGGACAACAATGGTATTGCTGATTAAATTGATGCAGTCCTCTTATGGAAAAATTAATGTTCAAATGAATAATATGAAGATGAGTTAAAATATTACGTTGACATGTTTAAATAAATATTAAATGTTACCGCATTTCTCAGCCCATTACAAATGAAATGTAAATATAGCATGATTCTGTAATTATAAATACTAAATTGACTATCAGATATTCTTACCCACATTTACACAGACTACAATTCCTTTATATGTTTGGATATTTTACTTTTTAGGTTAAGTACCTTACTTAATGGTACAACAGTACCAGCCCAGCTCAGAACTGAACCTTTGAGTCCCAAGCCCAGTTCCCTAACTTTCATATTACATGTCCACACATCATCATTAAAACAGAGTTCAGTCGGCATATTTCCAATTTTTACACGGACACAGTCATCCTAGCCGTCCATGGCCCCAAAAGTGCGCAGTGTCTGGTTAGCCTTATTTTTGATGTCCTTCGAGGGTTCCAGCAAACCAGCTGCCTGGTAATCCTTTCCATGTTCACAGAACTAAGGTTATGCAAGTCACGCATTGATCTTTTCATAGTGGAACTGGAGGTTGGGAACGTATTACGAAGCTGTTGTGCAGGATCCCCAAAGGACATTAACAGGTGTTTACAAGATTGAATAAATCCTCTGTACCTTCTAAGAGCCAAGATGAAACAGACAACATGACATCTGTTTGAATACAATTCATTGGATATACGCACATGCACCATTATTATGAGTGCAACGCAATCACATGGCCGGATATTAAAAGAAATGCTGCTGCCAGACAGCATAAAAAATTGACTGAACCACAGAATTTTGGCTTGCAGCATGGTTCTAACAAATGTGTGTGGTAATGCCCATGTAGATACTACACAGATATCCTTCACAGATGCCCCCAGCAGAAGAGCCCAAGAGGTAGCTATATAAGAAAATAATACAAGCACACTGCTATTATGCTCCCAAGTGATTTATTCAACTAAAATCCGTGAGCAGTGACAACGTTTCGACCATGTTGGTCTTCGCCAGGTAAAGTTGGTCACGTGAGTACACCTGTATAAGACGATAGTGACACGTCAGCAACACCTTCTTAATTAATTCAAGATTACGTAACAATACACGTCAGTCACTGGACGGTCATCATGCAAGTAGTCCTGGGAATACATACAGGTGATTATATATATGGAATATATTTTGCATTATTCTTCTTTTTTACTAGGCACCTGTGCTAAATTTTGGATGGGCGCATGCCTCTATTATAATACCAAGAGGTAGCTATGCCATGGATGAAGTGCCCAACATCCAGAAAAATGGCATCAACAAGCTAATGAGGTAGTCTTTGTCTGGATGAGGGCTTGCCCACAGAAAGAGCCCCATAACACATAAACATCTGGTTAAAAGTTCTGATTAGTCTGTTTTGATCAACATAATACTTTGGGGCCTGGCCTGTGAGGGGAATAGGTAGTGTTCGGAGGTTCAAACGCACACTGACAAGGATAACACCAAGCTACTACAAGTAGCCCCTAAATCCCGAAGGACTAAACAGAGGGAAGGAAAAAAGACACATACAATAATAGTAGCGAAGCCGATCTCCGACAACGCTAGACCAAGAACCCAAACACTGGTAGGCTACTTAAATAATAAAGGTTCCAGAAGTTCCAACGGGAAACCCTTAGACTTAGGGTAAAACGAGAATACAGCTGAGTGACAAACACTCAGCTAAAATAAATAATCTGAGTGCAACTCAGAAAAACCCAAAAGAAATACAAAACCAGGACAACGTCCCAAATACCCCAGCTTGCAGAGCTGCAAAATAAACTTTTTTCTTGTTTTTTACTAAAGCGCTAACTGCGCTTAACACCAACACTGAATGTACCAGACAAGCAACCTAACAAATATAGCTCACACAGAGCACTTGTCCCACCGTCCTATTACCTGGCTCTGGCCTTTCTGATAGTGACACAGACGCGATGAACCCCGTCACGTTATAGGTTAAATAGGCGGCGAACAGGTGAGCCCAATTAGGACTCAGGGTGCTCCCCTGGTGGCCACGCCCAGCCACTGCACCCTGAAACCATGACATGGCCAGGGCATGGCAAATTCAAGTGCTGGTGTTCTTCAGTTGTACAAGGGTGAGGATGGAAGGCACTAACAATGATCTAAGTAACAAAAGGCATCATAATCACCGTGGGCATGTAGGTTGTGTTTGGATCCAGGGTTATCTTTGCATCACCAGCTGTAAACTGGATGCATGCCGGGTGCATCAACAATGCAGATCATATTCATTCTTTGCAGATCATATTCACTCTAATAGGAGCAGTCTCAGTATGACCGTTTGGGAAGCAATGTTTCGAGGGGCTTGAAGGGTGGTTGAGATAAGACGTGAAATAACCTCAAAACTCCAAGAATTAACATCCAACTCAAAGAAATGCAAGGGAAGGCTTCTATTTGCTTAACAAATGTTTTCACCTCTCAGAAAATGTTTACCAAGCACATGGTTATTTAGTGAGTCATCACCAATGCCTATATGACCAGTTGATTTGGCTGTAAAATATACCATAAATGTAGATAGAGCTCTCTCACTAAGAGCTGCTGCAAGAATGCAAGGTCCAACTGGGCAGGGAGACAAGCCTCAAGACACCAATGTTCATAAACACTGTTCACAATGACTTTTCAGTGTAGAGACTACATGTTTCCAGAGATCTCGCATTTCCCAGGGTGATGATGACATCATGTAAATCGACGTTTGATGATAGTTGTGACGTGCAAGCTGAGATCTGCAATATATAATAGATTTCTTCTACTTTTTTGAGCGTTTCATGTAGAAATCGCAATTGCAAGCCACGAACACATGTTCATCCGCCGGCATCATTTTAGTTCTGTATTGTACTCTTGCTTTTGTGCACAGTATTGTAGCACTCCTCAGCTATACGTGCGCTGGACAAGGGTGTCAGAACACAAGGTTTCACGGGGTGGAAAATTCTGGCTTGCGCTGATATTAAATCAGAATCATAAGCCTACGTTTTAATATAAAAACGTAATTAAAATTATTTATTTTATTTGAACTATTACATCTCCCCTGTACTAATATAACATAGTTTATAGTAACGTTAGGTGTTATGCTATTATAAATATTCAAATGAAACCTACCCACGGTCACCTAGAAACTATACATCTGTAATGTCACCTGTGATGATTTAGTGCACAAATCACAGCACTTTAAATGTAGCTGTTGTGTCTGCTCCCAGGTTATTTAACCACGGCATCTTATAGCCTACTCTGTAACTTGCATCACATACAAATTTTATTTTTACCAAGTGGTACCATTTTCTACAAACAAAAGTGTGTTTGTTCTCCGTTTGGTGCCCTGATCGGAATTTGTAAACTACAGTATCAATTGCACCAAGGACTTTTGGCAGACTAAATAGTGTATAGACGTTTCACTTGATGCCTGTGTTGGGGCTCAGGAAACTGAATGAAATCAGTATTTACAATACAACATCATTTTGCAGATACATCTGGACGGGTTTGCTTTTTTCATTGCATTGTCGGACAACCCCGAGAAAGCTGTCATTTGCAAAGAAGCTGTTGGTTGTGCAGAGCTAACGCTTACAAAAAAGAAGTTTAGAAAAACATACCTAAAATAGGCCTACAGTTGTTCTGAACTAAACCCCAGAGACTGCAGGCTACTTGAAGTGCACCTTCTTTTTTGTTTCCAGAATTAGCTTCAATTGTTTAGCTAAATATAATTAATGTACTGCCTACCACTTTAGGATGCATACGTTACGTATTCCAGGAAATACTTTAGGCACACTTAATTTGTTTTTATAAAGTAGGCCTTTATAAAGAGAAGAGCCTACCTCAATCTCGGCACTATCGGAGGAAATTCCATATTTGCAAGGAAAAAGAATAGGTTGTTTGAGAGGTCTGTAGCCATCTCAGTTTTATTTCTGATTCGTAAGCGATGCATTTTCACTTAACACATTTTAACAAGATACCCCTTACAATCCTTGCAAATCACGACTCTTCCTCAACACTGGAAGGAAGTGGAGCAGGGCTGGAAAAACTGCTGTGTGGGTTTATAGAATGTCAGGGAAAAGAATCTGTCTAAAAGGTCAATTTCTGAATCCAGCAGTTTTAATAGCCAACACCCTTGTATTATCAATTAAATTGCCAAATTCACTGATAGGCAGAGCAACCTGTTGGATCACCCATAATCCAAATGTAAAATGCTCATTTTACATATTAGGTTACAACAAGCATTCAACATCTCAACTAATGAGGAAGGTTCAATAATGAATGTTACTGACATAGAAAAGTTACAGTCACAAAAGAAATTAATGAAAAAACAAATGAACCACAGCTTTTCACTCCTAAACTAATCCCAAATACACTAAGACTAATGCTCAAAAACCATCAGACAGCCCCATATTTCAAAAAGACCAGGTATGAAATGTAAAATGTCAGATGAGCTGTAAGACTGTAAGAATGTAAGACCTCACTAAAGACCAAACACCAAAAATACTAGACCTCAGATGCCCCTCCTAAAAGTAAATATAGGCCCACATTTATGTAGTTGAAAGAGGGAAAGGGACATGTCATGCCATGGCCCATGCTTACTTAATGAATGATCAGGGGAGGATGTTGATTGGGTGACTAAGGTGTGCAAGAGGTGCCCAGTGAAGGACTGTGTTGGATATCTAGTCTTTAGATTCTCACTTTGAGATATAGACAATATAATAACTTGCTTTATGTGACCATAAGAATGTTGCCTGTTCTCTCTCTGTTTGACCCCTCCACAAACCTCAAAGGAAACATCCTTGGGGCATTTGGAGTAAAGCTGAGGGGTTGTCCTTGCCATCCCCTAAACCATCCTAAAAAAGATGTTGTGGTGAGCACCTAACCCCTCCTGATGAGACGGAACACCATTGTATGTATGGGGCCAGAGACCCAGCGTGGCGACAGAACACACAAATCATGTTCCTTTTGATTTTAAGTTTGAATGAAATCTGTGACATTCAATTGAAATCATTGCTTGAAAAACTTAATGTCTATATAGTAGATAATGGTTGTTGAACCCTGACAGTTGAAATCTACAGGTCCAGTTCTAAGCAGAAACAAACATGGTGAAATTTGGTTTTGTTAAATGGAAAATATTTTACCTGTAGGTGGAGATTAGAACTGGCTGAATTTAACAATAATTTGTCTACACATGTCATCTCTGTTGTTAGAACCAGAAGTACTGTAACCTTCCATTTTTTAGAGATATTCAATAGCTGAGCTTGATTATTTCGTTACATATTACTGTTTGGTTTCATTAGAAAGAGACTAAAACCATGAATCTTATGATGATAGCTTAGCTTAGCCCTGCTTCCTACAACATACAAGAACTTTAGTTAAGCTCAGCTATTGAGTACCTATACAAGATGTAAATTTACTCCTGCTTTTAACAACATTGGTGATGGCTGTAGGCAATAATTATTCCACCCAGTATAGTCTATACCTTCATGGAAAATATTATCCATGTGATAAGGCCAGTCATACCACGCTGACCTTCACTTGAAACTGGAGCTGCTTATAAAAATTTAAAAAAACCATTATTCACATAGACATTAATACGTTCGGTTGATGATTTCAATTAAATGTCACAGATTGGCATTCAAACCTAAAAAGGAAACCATGATCCTTATGGTATTCTGTGGCCACACTGGGCTGTAACCCCATGAATAGCTTAGTGTTCCGGTGTCTCTTCAGAGGTAGTTAAACTCTCCAGGAGAGGAGACACTATTAACCCTAGATTTGCATGCATAGATAAGGGCCTCAGTGTGGCTTTAATTGCCTAATGACATTCCCTTTGATGCCTGTGGAGATCCAGCCACTTAATAATAATGAAATATTCTGTGTTGCGATGGCCCGACCGCTTTATTCCTGGTGGATGGTGTTTTCAGTCTTGTTTGGCCTGCAGCTGCAGCAGCTGTCCAGCCCCTGATTGAAGGTACCTGGTAAAATGGGCCAGGGGAGCCCAGCGCAGTGGCTTCCTCATCCCTCCATGGCTGGGCAGTGGGGTGCCCTTGCATTTGTTCTTGTTTGGTTTTTGTTTAAAGGAGTACCATGGTGATTTTCACACTTTCTCGGTTTTATGTGCTATTTACACAAGAGGCATTGAAGAAACACAATGAGTAAAGAATTAAATATGTCCGTTCTGTATTTTTGGAGAAATATGCGTTTTAAATTTATCGTCCTATTTTCAACCGGTTGAGAAAGTTGTCAACTTGGTGCGTCACGAACACAGTAACCACTCCCCTTTCCACGCCCCGTAAACCCATGGATAACTCGAGACCCATAGTTTGCGCCGCTGGCTTACAGGCAAGACAATGCAAATATTTGACTAACGTTAGATTCACTTAAATTAGAGTACCTTTTAAGGACTATTAGATTATTTCTGGTTATATTAATTTAGCTAGCTAGCTAATGTTAGCTAGCTAGGTAGTTTGCTTTCATAAGGCAATGTTATCGATAACGTTAGCTAGCTAGTTTGCTTTTATGAGGACGTTATAGTTGTGCTTTTATCTTAACTTGGCTAGCTAGATAGCAAAATTTATAATTGGATATAAGTCAACGTCCTTACCTTAGCTATCTATCGATACTTGATATACTACTAAGCTAGCTAGCTTGTGAAAAGTCTCCCAAAAAGAGCGCGTATCATGGGGGTAGCTATGGTAACGGGGCACGGTCTGTCAATCATTGGTAACTGACAGTTCTCATTACCACGCCCAGACGGTTCGGGTGAACTTTTATAGTGGGAAATTTAGGCTTAGAAAAATATGTTTTAAAGTACATTGAAATTACTGAATAATAAAAAAATTATGCACATTTGTTTTGTTGTTGCCTACAGACAACTGGGAAGTGTCACGTTGAACCACCATGTTACTCCTTTAACAATTATGCACCTCACTTACACCCGCAACCAGACATTCTTTTACATTCACATGCATTCAGACTTGCACATTTATTCAGTTTTTTCAATAAACTTTTTCTTTTAACGTTAAAAACATCTGTTGCAGTCTGTGTTTTGTCTGAGTGGTCCGACCTCAGTCACAGTGGACTATGAACAAGTTCATCATATCAGATTATATTGTCGTTCTCTCTGAGGCCATAATCTAAAAACTAGATATCCAACAGGTGTACAGCACTTTGAGATACTGCTTGAAAAGTACTTTATAAATAAAATTATTATTATTATTAGGTGTGTCCTGGCGCCTCTCTGGGGTGCAAGCTTGGGTCAGCCATAGAAACCCATGCCCTGCAATGGAGGCATGTATCGCACAGCTTCATCACTGCCCGACACAGATGAGTGGTGCGGAGGGAACCACTAATATGCTTGTCAGACAATTGAAACCTTTTAATTTGCGAAGCCAGATGCACAATATACTGTAACGTGCTTGTTCAAATGAGTGAAGACATTACCTATACACATCCAGAAGATCATTGCCTCTTGCCATCATTGCACTGTGCTGCTTTCTTTTTTTCTGGGTGCACAGTGCATAGTATTAAACTCAGTGGAGCCAAGAGGAATGCAATGCACATCCAGATACAAGGAAAATCCAGTGGGATAATGGATCCACAGACTTACTCGGGGTCTGTGCAAACAGACGGTAAGTTCAAAACCTTTATCACAGTATCATCCTCTGAGAGCTGATCAATACATGGACCAAGCACCAAGATGTCAGTGCAAGAGACTTAGCTCAGAATCAAACATAGACACTTATTCAGGAACCTTGTGCACGGGCTGAATACAAGGAAGGTCAATGCTTTTGACTTTATCTTCCACTGTCCCCACATTTGTACCAAGTGAGGACAGTGAGGCAGACTTAGAAGAGACTTAAGAATGTTCAGGGACCATGTCACAGTATGAACAGTGGGAAGGGTTGGAGCCAATGTCTTGATTTTCTGGAGCAAAGTCCAAACAAGTCAATGGAAAGGGGCATGCAGACACAATACTTGCCATAACCAAATGAATGAAGAAACGGAAAGAATTTGTGCAGCTAACACAGCCTACCCACTGAATGATTCTCCACTCTTAGTGAATAAAGTGATATTTGTCAATTGCAAAAACACACTACTGAAGTAGACAAGTCCACTTACGGTATTTCAGAGTAAAAAAGGTTCTGTGAGGTCCTATGGCTTCAAGAAAGTTGTATTATTAGCAAAGCAAATAACAGCATACAGTCCTGCCCTAAGAAAAGGTTCACATCAGCATAAGGGGCAGTCGTAGATTGATAAAATTTGATAGACAGTTGTCTAGCTAATCCCAACCCCCTGGCAGTCCATTCAGGTGAAATGAATTTCTATTTTCTATTTATTCATAAAACAGCTTTTTTTTTTAGTCTTTTTGCCATCTCTTATATGCCTAACTTAAAATGAGGCTTCTAAGACACATATTTGAGTGTGTACCTGTATCTTTCTTTCCTTACAAGCCACACTTTCATTTGGGAATTTGGGTGATTAAGATACTGAAACCAAACCCCTTTTAAATACTGCTGATTGTTTTATAATTAAAGTCAGCCATGCTGAGTAGCACTGAATAGTGGATTTTTTTTCCATAAAGAAATGCAATGGAATGGGAAGTCACATTTTCCATCGGTAGGCATGTGTTGGAATGAGATAATTTAATTATATTCAGTGCAAGTCAGCATGGACCACCCATTTCAGAGGTAAGTGATTGCACATCTCAAATGAGTAGGTGCATATCTCAGATTCCCATAAGTCCTACTTTGCTGGGAGTGTGTAAAAAGCACTCAAAACAGGACTGGTGGGCACAAAGAGGAGGATAATGCAAAAGTCACAGAAGAGCTGTAAGTTTCAATGTTAAAAGTAGCTAGACTCCTTTGGGGCTGGCTTACATAAATCCTAAGTTATACGTCATCACGCACAGCTTTTGAAAAGTGTCATATGACAAAAATGACGTATTTTCAACTGACAAAAGTGTTGTGCACCTCCAGACTTTTGTTATGTCACGGAGTGTGTTTGGAACAGCAAAGTTTGTTGTCACGGATGTTTTTTTTTTTTTTGCTCCACTTCTTTATTTTGGTTTTGATCAGTGTTGTGATAAACATGGAGGAAATAGAAGAAAAAGTGTCAGAATAAATAATAAGTGTCAGAATAAATAATAAAGTATCATTTGTATGATGTAGGGAAGAATTCCGTTAATTAAAGGAGTACCATGGTGGTTGAATGTGACACTTCCCAGTTGTCTTCAGGCAACAACAAAACAAATGTGCATAATTTTTTTATTCTTCAGTCATTTCAATGTACTTTAAAACATATTTTTCTAAGCCTAAATTTCCCACGATAAAAATTCACCCGAACCGTCTGGGCGTGGTAATGAGAACTGTCAGTTAGCTATGATTGACAGACCGTGCCCCGTTACCATAGCTAGCCCCATGATAAGCGCTATTTTTGGGAGACTGAATTTTCACAAGCTAGCTAGCTTAGTAGTATATCAAGTATCGATAGATAGCTAAGGTAAGGACGTTGACTTATATCCAATTATAATTTTTGCTATCTAGCTAGCCAAGTTAAGATAAAAGCACAACTATAACGTTCTCATAAAAGCAAACTAGCAAGCTAACGTTATCGATAACATTGCCTTATGAAAGCGAACCTCCTAGCTAGCTAACGTTAGCTAGCTAGCTAAATGAATTTAACCAGAATTAATCTAAAGGCACTCTAATTTAAGTGAACCTAACGTTACGTTAGTCAAATATTTGCATTGTCTGAACAGCAGGACGGTGTTTTCCTGTCAGATTTCTTTACGGGGCGTGGAAATGGGAGTGGTTACTGTATTCGTGACGTAGCAAAATGACAACTTTCTACACCGGTTGAAAATAGGACGATGAATTTAAAACGCATATTTCTCCAAAAATACAGAACGGACATATTTAATACTTTGGTCATTGTGTTTCTTCAATGCCTCTTGTGCAAATAGCACATAAAACCGAGAAAGTGTGAAAATCACCATGGTACTCCTTTAAGTCATTGAACCATTAGCCAACATTCCAAAATAGCTGAAATGTCTGTCTTCATCCAGGATGTGATGCATCAGCTTAACTAGAAGATACTTGCCTGCTTTTCCCTCATTTGGTTTATGTGACTAATGGACCACTTTTTTTCCATTTGTGTCTTTTTTTTTTTTTAACAAAAGGAGATTTTAAATTTCCTCCTCTGTTTTTCAATAATTTCACCATGCTGGCGCCATGTTTTCACAAATGTAAATATCAACAGCTTACTGTCGGCCTTCGCTGAAGTGTAAATGTAAATCATCATGCGACACCTCCATTTTTGACTAGTGTCATGCAACAAAGTATAAATCATTACATTCTAATTGTATTCTTTGTTTTCAGTTAGTTTTTTAACCACTTTTAAAATTGCCATAAAATTACAATGATTGTGTCATTTTTGTTTTGTATTGCCTGTAAAACCATTGTTGTCTACTTGGAAACAATCCATTGAGCTGTAATTACAGTGCCAGTTGACCAATTTGCCCTGTTTACTCCACCTTTTCGAACAAAGGCTGTATAAATAAAAAGCACATAACTCTCAAGCCAGGATTTAAATGACTGAATTTAGTGGGACACACCTTTTCAGTAAGACTCCACCCCAAGTGCACATCCGTCATATCCTCACTTAAATTGCCAAAGCCAGGATACACACAGGAAAAGTGCTTAACTTGTGTAGAAATTAAAGTTGTGTGCACAAATCTCAAGCCAGGTCCAGGCCAAATGTACCCATGGTTAAAAGGTAGCACCAGTGATGTTTTACAAATGAAACATAACAGACATTAATGCTTCTGATACAGAACATCAAAGGCACAATCTAGTTTGAAATAGGCTTGTACTCTACCACATTATTGTTTGAGCTTGAGGTAATTTGTTTGAGTGATGTTTTGAGTAAAGGTAGATTTCACGTACAAGATTACAACAAGACTACTCTTCGTTGTAGGCAGTGGAATTTTCTGAACTGTTAGTAGGTCAATCATAAATTAACCTTTCGGAGGCACAAATAATAGCCTGGAAAATAGACCATACCAACCAAAAAATAAATGATGGTAGATGAAAGCACTTCTCAAAAGCTAGTTGACAGTCTATAGTTGACATTCACATCCTGCATAGTAAAACATATGATACTTGACTGAAAATGGAAATTGGTGGCTGATGGAGCCGGTACTGATATTTACTGTATTAACCTGTTGCGGTGTGTTGAAAATTGAGCCTATTAGGCCCTGCTATCCATTTATGCAGCTATAAATACCCTGCATAATGGTGCAACAGAAATTATCCACCTGTAAATTCGAGCATCAGCCTTGTGGTTACAAATCTAGCAGCATAACTAAAATATAACCCACTAACTTGCATTTTGCAAATGGCATTTTGTATATTTGTATATTTTTGTTAAAAAAATAAATGAGTAATACATATCGATAACACTGATGAAGGTGCGTATGTCTCCAGGGACTTTAATTCTCTTAAAGAAAAGCCTGCTTGTAATCAGAGGTTATTTGCTTGAGCATCCAAGTGGCAGATGACTCCCCATGGTACACAGGTTCACTCCGATAAAGGAGCACATTTTCCACACTGTTACCTCCTGCAGATTGCTCCCTAAAATAGTGGCTAATGGATTTCTAAAATAAGAACTCAGTATCAGATATTTTACTGAAGGGTTCTGAGATTTGAAAAAGGAAAAACATGTTCCAATCATCATTATTGTTCTGGAGGAGAGACAGTTGTACAGTGTACAGGATGTGCTCTAAATTTGAATGCACAGCCCGTTCATCCCCACATCCATCCGGGTGAGATGAATCCTTATTCACAGATCACTTTACATTTAAACTTCCATTCGGTCATATTTGGATTTGAACAATATTTTACAAAAGCAATGTCCATACCACATTTTAATGCTCTTTAACGGCTTCTGGTGGCTATTTGCAGTCAATTCCCACCTCTCACAAAACTGACTCGCCCCTCCTTATCTTCAGCCTATAAGTATGCCATACAGCCCCCAACTAGACCTGCCGCATCTCTTTGAGCACCCAGCAGCTGCCCTCGCAGCCTCGGCTTTTCTCCAGTCCCATATTTGGATGGTGGAATGACCTTCTCCAAACAATCAGGAAAGCAAATTGATTGGCTGTCTTCTGCAAACATCTAAACTGAACATCTACCTTTCAGACTACAACTCTATGTTTCTATTTAATAAAAACATGCGGCATGCACTTTGATGATAACACTTGATATGAACTGTTATGATTGTTACTTTGTGTCCTAGCTCTTTTTATCATGTTACATGCAGTTTGTTAAGTCTCTTTGGCTAAAATTGTGTCATGTTCTTAAAATAGCATTGCCACTTAGTGCTATTAGTACCTGCAGACACAGTTATATAATATGTATGACTAATTCCAACTGTGTTCTCCTTATTATTTAATATTATTGGACTGCAGTGCATCTTCAAAGTTTGTGGGTCCCAACTATGTCTATGTCATAAAATCAGCAGCAGTAAATAAAGTGTGAGGTAAGTAAATTACATAAATAAACTTTGTACAGTATATGAGTATAGCTTCATTCAATTATCCCATTAATTTACAAAAAATTGTGTCAAATGGCTAAAAGGCTGCACTCATGAATTCTTAAAAACGCTTTTTCTATATGTGAAATTAACAGGCAAGAGATCAATCAACATTACATTTTTTATGAAATCTGTTCCATCAGTGAACTTAAGAAAACAACACAAAATTTTGAATTATTTTGAGGCCATGCACATACATATTTCTTTAAATTATGCAGTATAAGAAACTGACATAGAAGATAACTAACTGTTGAAATTGTTTAATATTGACCATAAAAATTATTTTAGTTTTTAAGATATATAAAACGTTCCACATTCAGTGCACAAACTTTCAGTTTTAATGTGTAGAATATTCTGGTTTTAGCATAAAAAATGCTTTTAATTAAGTACAAAAACAGATTTTGTAATAGTTTCTGTTTGGCTGAATGGGTGACACAGTAGATCAAGGGGAGCACTGTGGAAAATATCTGGCTTTTTAAGTGCACTTGATGAAGTCGTGCCAAGTGCAAATCACCTTAAGAAAGAACAAACTATTTGACTCTGAAAAGGTGCTGTTTTCTTGTTTGAAGCCTTTTTTAACATGGGGGAAAAATAGTAATAAATTACCTACCCCGATGTCATGACATCTCAACGGTTGGAAAAAGCTGCTGAACATTCTTATTTAACACTTTGCCCAGAGTTGAAAACATAGTGGTCCTGTGCTAGCAACTCCTTCCCCCAACCCCCAAACTTCCCCCACCCCCTCCTCTTTACAGCGCAGACTGGCTAAAATAGGCTAGGCATGGAAGTCATTTCCCCTCTAGGTACTCTAGTGTTTCTGTCCAGACTCAACAAAGTCATGAAATATCATTAACATCTGATTCCAGAACGTCTGACAAATACTTCTTTGTTCCCTACAGCAGACTGAGGGAGCTGAACTGCATTACCATATCGCCAATATAATTATACCTATTAGACTGAGGAATATAGGATTTGTTTCAGATTTTTTGCCCCCATTTGCTGAGAGAAATGGTGTGTGTGAATATGTCTATTGTATTCATTTCATTTTTGTAAGTGGTACAGCATAATGGTACATAAACATTACCTCACCTTAACCAGGAGCAGAGACTGTTCTGGACAAAATAGACCGGTTAATTTAATGGCCCATACAATCAGGCCTTTGTTGTTTTTTTTGTTTTTTTTTGGTTGTTGCTTTTTGAACCATCTTTTAAGGGAACCTTCTCTTTAAAAACTGAAGCATTTGACATGACAGAAAAAAATGTATATCCACAATCAACAAAATGTGCTACATTTAATCAAAATGTGATGTTACTGTCCTGTTTGAATTATTTCACTTGTTCTGTGATTATGTCGTGACTGCCCTGTTCTTCCCTCAGGCATAGTAAAAAGTCTCTAACCATGGAGAAAAAGGTTAGATTTTTTTAAAAATGTTGATTTCATATAAACTAGAAAACCAGTTCTGCATATTCTGTATTTCAAAAATATTCATCAAAATGTGTTGAAATAAAGTAATGTGGCCCTGAATTGAACAGCTCAAGCACAAAGCCAACCATAAGAATGGAATATAGGGAACAATACAGCAGTAAAATTTAGATTAGTTTAATAACATTTTTATTGACAATTAGCAATTTTCAAATGCCATTTGGGACTTTTGATTTGGCTTATTACTTTGAGCATATTTACTTTTGAGCATATTTTGTTATACCAAAGGACATCTCTTTTCACAATGGTCTCCACAGTGGTTGCAAATTGTCTGTGTGTGGGTGCGTGCATGTGTGTGTGTGTGTGTGTTGAGAAGCACCACAGATAATACTCTTCTCTTGCAAAATTTTATACCATGTACATAACTAACTCAATGTGCAATATTTATGTAGTAGAAACCGTCTATCTGTAATAATTGTTTATGTTTATGTTCTCTGGTAGCTTCGTACATGATGTCGTTAATAGGGATTTATGTTGTTATGGTGTTCTTTTTTATGTGTTCTGTCAATAATTTGCTAGGTTGCTGATGTTTATCATCAAGACATTTTACTCAATTTAATGGTCTAATTCATTTTCACAATGTTGCCCATCCTTTTGCAAGGCATCTCAAACTTCCTCCAGGATAATAAAGTATTTGAATTGTAAAGGGCTCCGATTAAACCAAAGGGAGTGCAAGCATGCTTTAAACAGAAAACCTTTTTTCCTGGGGTGCTTTTATAAAAGCCGCCATAGCTGGGTGCAACCAGGTATAGTTGATATTAAGGATTAACTCAGCTTAAAGACAACATGATTATGAGGGAAACTTAAACAAGCAAGGCAGAGGTAATTTGTGGTGCTCAGAAGATGGCAGCGGGGGCCTGCTCCCAGTTGTGCAGAAAAGGCCGAGTGTGGTTTCCTATATGCCACAGGGATCCCCTTCCTTCACTCCACCTCGAGGTAACAGAGATGTTAAATGCTCACCTGCTCAAATATCTGTCCCTCTCAGACCAGACGTTCCCTCTTACTGAATCCTCCTGGTGGGCATGTGTGCCATTGTGAGTAGAAGCCTCTCCAAAATGCATGGCTGTGAATGTTCAAAAAAGTAGGCTCCGATCACATGGAATGTCAATCATCAGAAGAGGGAATGTGGCATGGAAACACATGATAGGACTCGCCCATTCGATGCCTCATTGAAGGAAACATTAGCGGGATCAAATTGTACACTGAATGTGTTGAGTTTAAAGGATTGATATCAAACTAGACATTAGATAGATACTGTATTCTCTGAGGAAAATAATCAGTAAGGAAGCCATCAGGAACAAATATGGTCAGATAGAGGGGTATAAAATATGAAAGTGATAATAATAGCACAATCACTTAGCATGTACATGTATATGTGAAAAATCCCCATGCACACAACAGATAGTGTCTCTTATTGGTTTATTGTGTTCATATGTGTTAGAGGAAACTCAACTATCTTTTTAAAAAATCATAGATGAAACATTGTTAAGCAATAAAACAAAAAATAAATAAAAGAAAATTAAAGTTCTTATTTCCCAGCATGGCTCATTTTTGCTGACTATTAAGAGGTTGTGTGAGTGTGGTGTGGCTTAGTATGAGCTTGGGTTCCAGGAGTGATATCTGGGAGTGCTTGATCTCAGTGAACCACAAAATCAGTCCCAACCCTTACCTGACTCCCACCCAGTGTGCGGGCCCTGGGAAGGGAAGGTGCATGGCTGCAAACTGATTAGGGACATAAAGACCAAAGCCTGTCAGTTCAGAGGGTCTAAATATTCCTGGAGAGAGGGGCCAACTGGATTCAGGGCACATCACGGATTAGCGTGGTACAACAAAGACCTGTACTTTGTATCCAGATATATCCAGATTGTGTCTAGATTCAGTCGAGACGGATGTTAGTTCACACCTGGCATCAGAATGCGTCTCCACATGCGTCTTGAGTGACCAATTGTGATCGGATCTCACTTCCCCACTCAATATCCAAATAAACACGTACATCATTTCCGTTTGCAAAGACCAAATGCATTGTTGTTTTTAAATGGCAGTTGTTTTTAAATTCCTCGTAAAAGGGACAGCTTATTCTGTCCCTACAGGACTTGTTGTTTGAGTCCTTGGTTTTTCTGAAAGCAGTCTTGAGGTGTTTGATTTTACATTGGCATTGCTGCCATGATCGACTGTAACCATTCCCCTCCATCTTTTTCGAAATCTCCTCATAAATCACCCAAATGAAAATCAGACAGCGTGTTTTGTGTGTACTCCATCCACGAGAATCCATTTTGCCTGTTGTTGTGGCTTCTTCTTCTTGTTTCGCACTTTAATATGACGCCGTTGGCGCGCGAATGAGTACGTACTTCCGTTTACGCAGAGAACATCAGTTGACTAGGCGGTCCAGGACACATTCGTGTACGCACTGCCAAAAGAATGTGGCAATATGCAACCCAGACCACCTCCAAAAGTGGTCTGAGTGATCGGATCTCAATGCGTCTTCAATGCGTCTTGGGTGCATTCACACCTGTAGTTAGAGCTGTCCACTTATGATCACCCAAGACACATTTTAATGCCAGGCCTGAACAGGGCCAAAGCCTAAATGAAAGGGTTCCCATTTCCCCAATTTGTTAGAAATGTATTTTTCCAAAACATTCATTCCAAATCTGCACTGTAATGTTGATGTTGCTTCAATGGCATGCTGCAATAATGCTTAATGAATCGATAAAGTATCAATTACATGTACACAAATATTCTATTGGTTATGACTCACTTTGACACATTTTGCATGCCAATAAATTATAATCAGTAATATACATTTTTCAATTTAGAACAAAATCAAAACCTATTATATATTTTTTTTTAACATCTACCACACCAGAAAACTAAATGCAACAGCACAGTATACATTATGCTTTTATATACGTTGATCCTTGAAACTGAATGCATTAACTACCTAGCAATACATAATGAGTCCTAATTTGTAGTAGTGCAAATGTGTCTTGGCATCAGTGGGGTTTGTCTGGAAAATGTTTTGCCTCTGCTTGGTTTGGTCAGGATTACACAGTGACACAGTCAACAGCAGTTGAGCGTGTGTAGCAGCCAATAATGTAATAACTGCCAATAACGTAATAATTTCTCCGTTCTTAATGTAATAAAAGCCGATAATGTAATAACTGACCAATAATGTAATACATTTTCTGAACCAATAACGTAATAACTTTTTGCATATAATGTAATAAGTTATTACATTATTGGCTACAGTAATAAAAGCCGATAATGTAATAACTGACCAATAATGTAATACATTTTCTGAACCAATAACGTAATAACTTTTTGCATAAAATGTAATAAGTTATTACATTATTGGCTGGTTATTACATTATTAGCTGGGTTTTTAAATAAATCATAAAAAATGTAATAACAGGAGCCGATAATGTAATAATATACTTATATCGCTTTAAGTTTCATTTATTGGCTATAAAGTGTCACACTTCTATGACACTTACCCTTGCTTCCTCTTTCAAATAGCTGCTCAAAAACCTGACCACACGCGCGCGCGCACACGCACACACACACACCTACTCTCTCTCTAGGAATTATGACTATTTATTTGTTTGTGGTGCTTGGTTAGACTTATCTCCAGCCCTGCCTTCTACTCCTTAACCATTTGAGTACCAAATGAAGTGCGAGCACATATGTTTGCAAACACAGACAATTACTCTTATGTCATATAATATGAAATCTATACCTCTTTGAAGATGCTTTGTCCACGAATACAAAGACCACCATTTCTTTTAATGAAAAATGTCATCTTTAATTAAATGTATTTAAATAACTTTTTCAAGCAAACTGTTTCAACCACACTATTATAGCTATTCAGCACTTTCTCTCTCTCTATGTATATATACCAAACCTGACTCCTGAAAGGTTACATGAAAATGTATTATACCAAATCAGAATCCTTGCCCTATTGACATCCCTGGCTATTTGAATACAGTCTTGTCAAGCTCAACAAAGAGTCTAAAACCGAAGCAAATGATATCTATAGTTCATTCTTTTTTATTTTTGCCATTTTCTCCAATTTTAGTCGTTATACCAATTCTCCTGGTCGATGCGCTATCCTCTGTTGGTCTGGGGAGGGTGTAGACTACCACATGCCTCTGATACATGTAGAGTCGCCAACTGCTTCTTTTCACCTGACAGTGAGGCAGAGGTGGGAGTAAGTCACACTTGTGCAAGTCACAAGCAAGTCTCAAGTCTTAACCTTCAAGTCTCAAGCAAGTCCCATGTCACTGTGTGTAGACTCAAGCAAATCAAGTCGAGTCACCATGAAAGAAGTGCTTAAAACAAGAGCGAAATGGACACAATGGCAAGCCATGTCATAAGAAAAATGCACCTGTTCGTGAGTTAGTTAGTTTCTACAACTAGGGATGGGCATGGTTTGGATTTTATCAATACCAATACCACTATTGATACTGCTTATCAATACCAATACTTATCGATACTCTTATCGATACTTCCTAATTTGGTGTGCAAAAGACATGTTTTTAAAAGAATTATCAGTACTACTTTTATATTAGTTTGGGAAAAAAATATTTAACAAAGTAGTTCTGTTGATAAAATGACACATATTGTTTTCTGAGACAAAACATGATGCTGGGACCAATGGTATAGATACTGTGAATGTAATGTGTATCAAGAGAATGTATAGTTCTTTAAAAAAAGGGACGGTAAACCATCCTTTATTATTATGATAAAACTGAAAGATGTGTTACCAAAGTTATCTTTGTAGGTCATATTATATACTATATTTTACAGTTTAGAATTTTGCATTAAGAGGTTGAAAGTTGAGCACAAGGGATAATAGTGCCAGTTTGGTTGAAGAAGTTATTTAAATACACTTGATTAAAGATTATATTTTTCATGGAAAGAAGTGGTGGTCTTTTTTATTTGAGAACACAGCATCTTCAAAGAGGTATAGATTTCATATTATACAACATAAGAGTAATTGTCTGTGTTTGCAAACATGCGTGCTCCCACTTAATTTGGTACTCAAATGGCAAAGGAGTATAAGGCAGGGCTGGAGATAAGTCCAACCATCAAGTTACACAAACAATTAATTCCTAGAGAGAGAGAGAGAGTAGGTGTGTGTGTGTGTGTGTGTTTTCTCAGAGTTAGGACTAAGATTCAGGGGTCAGGATTGGCCTGGTTTTTGAGCAGCTATTTGAAAGAAGCAACAGTAAGGGTAGGCCTAAGTGTTATGGAAGTCTGACACTTGATAATAAATAAAACTTATACATAGTGATACAAGTATATTATTACATTATCGGCTCCTATTATTACATTTTTAATGATTTTTATTAACCCAGCTAATAATGTAATAACCAGTCAATAATCTAATAACTTATTACATTATGTGCAAAAAGTTATTACGTTATTGGTTCAGAAATTTTATTACATTATTGGTCAGTTATTACATTATCGGCTTTTATTACATTAAGAACGGAAAAATTATTACGTTATTGGAAGTTATTACGTTATTGGCAGTTATTACATTATTGGCTGCTACAGCGTGCACAACAGAAAAACATAAATGAATAATTACCAAAATGAATATAAACACATAAAACAAAGTTGGGGCAATGTGTTTGGACAATTGACCCTGTGTTTGAAGACCTGTAAACGCTGAAACATGTTTCCTGTGCTGTTTTTGGGTATTTACATTTTTTTTAAATGTCTTATTTATTTTTTTCTGTCAAACACTCATACACCTACAGTGTAGCCATGCACCATAAGATTATGTCTGGTTGCTATGCAAGCACTCGGTTTTTGCAATAATACAGAATGTTCACTCCTTTTTTTCTTCCTTTGCATAAATAGATATGTGGAGCATATTTTACATTGCTTAGCAACCGTCTTTCAAACACTTTCTTTTTCTCAATTGTATTATATACCAATAGTGCTGAGAATAGTGCTAATTTTGACTATTCTGTTTATTTTTAAATCAGCGGTGAGTTATCTTGGATGAATGTTGAACTTTTTGCTTCAGAGCATGACATTTTAAGGCACAATTGTGTATGAGAGTTTGCGTTTCTTACAGGCTTGGCTGATATGGATGGACCTGTTGAATGTAGAGCATCATATTGTAAGTATATCAATTAGTTAAATTAGGTAACATATATTGTGTTGCTTAAATACAGAACTTGGTAAACTGAAAAAGCAATACAGTCTATTAATACAATTTCCTTAAATCATGATTATGAATATCAATATTAAATATGAAAATAATCAATGATGTAACAACATATCTAAGTTCTTTGAGGTGGTAGGCTCAAACATATGACGGGTGGAGGTAATAAAAATAACAAAATTAAATGCTGAATTGATTAAACTGCAAGTAAATGTTTAATCAAATAAAATGCAATCAAATAAAATATTTCAGTAACAAAAATTATTAATTAAATGCTGAATAGATTCAATTGCAATTAAATAAAATTTTAAATCAAATAAAATGTAATTAAATGAAATATTGCATCAAATACAATATTTAACTGCATTTTATTTGATGCTATATTTAATTGCATTTTATTTGATGCAGTATTTAATTTGATTGCAGTTTAATCAATTTGATGCCCTGAAATTTTATCAATTCACTGCAGCTTTCACTACTACGTTGATCAATTTGATGGCAGTTTAACATTTTCTCTAACTGTCAATCAAATTATCCCACCCACCAATGTAGCCTACGTCTATGCACTCGACGATCGACTGCTCTTGCTGGACTATCCTGCCGTGGGATCTTGCACTCACTCGGTTATGCACGTGGTATCTAAGTGTCCAACTTCATTATGGGAAATGTTTGCTGTGTGGCTTCATTGTGTCTAGCATTGAGCTCAAATACACTTTACATTTCATTATTATCATATCATCGTTCTTATTAACAAAAAACAGCAAGAACCAATAAATTTGCTGTTTAGCTGAGCGCACATATCCCCATGTCAGTTGCCGTCACATAATAAGGGTAAGCAGTTAAGTTACCATGTTAGCTAACCTTAGCGCCACTGGTACAGAAGTAGCTAACCTGTGCCAACTGTAGCTGTTAATGTTAGCTAGCTTGCAATTTTAGTTCACAGGGTTTTTTCCGTTTTCTGCAACAGTAACCGAGTGGGAACTAAAGTTGCAAGCTAGCTAACATTCACAGCTACAGTGGACACTAGTTTAGCTACTGTTGTAGACATAGGATGCATACATGATGCTAGCCTACCCTAACTGCTTACCTATGTGACAGTAATTGACACACAGCAACTCAGTCAGTTGTTGTTACACAGGCATATGGAGCTACCTAACTGCTATGTGCGCTTAGCTAGCTAACTAGATTGCACGCACAGATGTCAGTTAAAAGGAAGGCTGATTGTAAGCTAATGCTGGTAATACAGTGTATACATTAGCTAAGCAGGCTGTAGCAAACTAACAAGCGACATGATTTAATCTAAACACAACATTGCATGCAATCAATAACACCCATCTTTAAAAACAAAAAACAAGCATAAGTTCCCTAAGTTAGTTCATGTCTGGATGTTTTTCAGTTTTTCAGGTGGTTCCGTAAGGTGCTGGCTTTTCCAAGAAAACTCTAACTTGAGCACCGTCTCTGAATCTCTGTTGAGCTGTCTGTAGAAAAGTTGGTCTCCATCCTGGGCTTTCTTGTTAATCTTTCCATCCTTTCGGGAAGCCTGGAAGCTTTGCTAGCTCGATGCCCCTGAAAGGTACATAGGCTATGTGCATTTACATGCTGCTATGTTGGAGTACAATAGCAACTTGTAAAGTTAGAACCTAAAAACTGATCCCGTGTGGATCAAGTTCCTTTAGCTTATGGGATGCCATTAAGTCGCACATCAAAACCCTGCTCAGTTTTTCCATAATGAGCATTGCCAAGTATAAAAACATGCACGACTATTTTCAAACATCACTTTTTAAAACACAAGTTTGCACAAATTTCACTCTAAATGATTAAAAAAATGCATTTTTATACACTTGGTGATGCTAAATGTGGAAAATTGAGCAAAAAGATTGAGCAGGGTTTCAGAGTGTGCAACGTTTTACAAACGGCTCCCCATATTAGCTTACTTGCAGTACAGCTAACACGTTTACTTGCAGTTATGAACCGCTGGTCGTGGCTATAACCGGAGAGGCACTGTGTCTCTCCATGTGTTCCTTTATAGGCCAGCCTTTGCTCTCTTTAGGCCCTTAGAGTGCCTTATGCACATCTCTGCTGTTGAGCAGCAACGAAAAGAAGAATGAATGTGTATAAGAACAGGGATTTTACATCATAGACATGCATATTTAGCTAGACTAACAAACACGCCTTCAGCTAACCTAAGTTCATGAAGTCCCGGAAGTAAGCCTGTATTGCGCTTGTTGAGGGCAAAACATTGGAGCTCCCATTAAACTGCATGGGGAATATCAGACTTTTGAAGTCAAAATAAAATGTTCTCAATGGTATTTTGAAATTTGAGTGATGGCCGTTATGTTTCATATGGAAAGCAGATTGAAAAATATGCATCATATAATAAAATATACACATTTTAATAAATATTCTCCCAAGAAATCTGGAACAAAACAGCAATTGTTTCAGAAACAGCTGCACATAATGAAATTTATAATCACAAAAAAATTGACCGATTAGGTTTTCTTTGGTTGTTAAATCACCTTGGATTTCTACATTTCTACATGTGATTGTGACATCAGTGTGACCTGTTCATCAAAAATGGCGACCAGTCCTTCCAAAAGTGAAAAATATTCAAACAATAAATTGATACTGTCAGCTTATATCCAGCTAAGATAAAAAATACGCAAACTCAACAATTATTACGCACCACATGTTCCTCCTCTAGTTCACATGCTGTCTTAACAACATCATTTGTCTGAGCAGGCTTCTGTAAGGTGCCACTGATATGCATTGGCGACTCTGCATCTCCCAGACAAATACATCAGACATTCTCTTTTTTCTTTTGTTACAATTCTTAGCCAGGGACATTTGATTAATTGCAAGCTTCTGAAAGTGACAGAATGTTGTTTGATTTATTAGAATTTTGCTAAGTTACTGGGCATGGAAATTGGATGGAAAATGAATCAGAAATTTCCATAAGAACAAGAAGTATTAAAAATGGACCAAACTGTATTGCTGCATGGCAGCCTGACAGAGCCTGTAGAGCTGCTGTAATAATGTGATCTGACAGTGCAGGTACCTAGTGCAGCAGTTGGCAGTATTTGCCATGGTAACCTGTACTACATTATTGAAAAGGCTGTTGTTTCTGTCAATTTAAATAGTGATGAATCAAATGTACCAATTAATATGTAAGCATTAATACTGATAATTGTGTCCCAAGGCAGTTTTGGGTTCTCCATGTAGTGAAGACATGAGGAAAGCTTTCAAATGCATGGTACACAAGCTGAATTTGTGAGGTGTCCTTCAGTGATGGTTTGGCAATAATCAGCAGGAACTGCACTGATATGTACAGCATATGCATATTTGTGCATGTGTGTGTCCATACAGTTTAATGTAAAAGTGTTGGGACAGTGACACAATTTTTGTTGTTTTAGCTCTGTTCTCCAACACATTGTATTGGACAGAAAACACTGAATATGAGGTTATAGTGTGGACTATCAGCTTTACTTTGAGGGTATGTACATCTGTATCAGTGGATCCATGTAGGAATTACAAGGCTTTTTATACATAATCGCCCAATTTTATGGGAGTAAAAAATAACACTTTCCCATTTCCATCACTTTGGTACAGGTTAATACTCATCTCATTTGTCCACACTTCCAAAACTGCTTTTTATGTACTTTTTCTTTTCTTTTTCTTTTTCAGCTTATCTGGTCGTTCTGTTCTTGTGGCTCAACAGTGGTGGTTTGCGACTTACGGTGAACCCTGTTAGGTTATGCTGGTGTAGTCTTCCGTTTATGGCAAGCATTGACACATCTATGCCTACAGTAAGTCCTTGAAGGTTTTTTGATCTGTTCAACTGTTGTGTGTGTGTGTGTGTGTGTATTAAGGGGTGTTAATAATTCATTGTAAACTGATTTAATTGTTTTCAAACACAAACTGTAGCTCGTCAGCACAACTTTTTGGGGACAGTGGAGACTGGGACTAGGTTCTAAATAAAATTCAGGGACAAATACACTCAACCAGTAAGCCTACAGGACCGTCTTCTTTGGGGGGAAGGCAACACTGATTTAATAGCTGTCTCTCACACTGACCAATTGGCAAATCCACCTGCCCTGAGCTGTTTCCAGTTCTTATAAATTGATTAATCCTCCACTAACAATAAATGAGAGGATATCCATCCTTCACCAACTATTCACCTCTGCAGGCAGCAATTCAGGTAATCAATCTTGGGAAAGGTTCAGTGAGACCCAATAATTTACATAGATGAGGACAAGGAGAAGAGGTGTATAGCACATGCTCTCCAGAAACTATTAACTTTTAAGTTATGGACAGGCAGTGCTGAGTAAAATCAGTTTAACTCACAATGACTGAGAGATAGGACCCCACCTTGTCATGAGACCAGAAAAAATATTACTAATAGTGGGTTTCCAGTACATGGGGGTTATTGATTTTTTTTTCTTGTGTTGTTATCATTGGTTTGTATTTTAATTGATCATCTTTTCTACCTTGCATTAATAAAAATATTTTTCAACTAAATAAAAAAAATAGGTCAGAAAAGGGCATTGAAAAAATAAAATATTTTGGGAAATATTATTTTACAAAAAGTATTTAACTTCTCCTTGGTCAAAGAAAATGACAGTAATGGAAAGATTAATGAATAAGTACTCCCTCTGCTGTACACCTCAATTCAGCATTTCATTTTTAGAGGCTAAAAGAAAAAAATTAAGGAAAGAAAATTATCATGGAAGAAAAGCATCATGGATATGGATCCTCGGTCGAAAACGCAACATGTGCTCTGATCTCCATGTGAGAGAGGGAGCCATGAGGAAGGCTCACAGACTAAATGAACTCCCAATTTTCTTTGGAAAAGATCAAATGCTTATCCAGCATGCAATGGAGCTGAAAAGAAAACTATAGGACAAAGAAATTGTGAGGCCTATTTTGACCTGGCTTCCTCGTGGTAATAACAGAATAAAATAGATGAAACCGCACAGACTTCCGATAAAAGAAAATACGCAGTGACCAGTGGCTGACTCACTCCCTTCCGGAAAGCTCCAGAAGAACACCACTGTGGTCTGTAGTCGACTTTGAGAGAGGGATAGGACTCTGGGCAAAGACGAGGATATTTCCAAGGGAGTCTTTAAACTCACAGGCACAAATGTTACTGTGTATAACTTTATTGTTACTGTCTCAGGAAAGCATTTAATATGACACCCTAGAGAATGAGGGTTACCTCATTACAATGTCTTAATGTAAGGAGAAGAAAACATGAATATAAAACAGTGAAAAGCCTCTATTTGACAGGCTAAAAACCTTGGCCTACATTACTATTTGAGTAAGAATATGCATGAAATAGGCATAAAATATCAGCGAGAAAACAGATAACTGGTACAGGTAAAAATTCACACCTTGGCCCAGCTGTCAGTATAGACCAATACATAAATTAGGATTTATTGTCCCCGTAAATGAGTCATTAAACTGTACTATACCACAAACGATCTTTGGTTTGGTGTACACATTGTTGTATGGCATCAATGAGGATGTGCCCTCAAGTTACATTTAAAAACATTTTTTAATTATTCCAAAATTATCTCTTAGAATATCAAGTGTGTTATGTCCAATTACATTTTGAGTGCCACCAAACAATGCTTTTGAGAAAAAATGGCTTCAAAGCTTAAGCCCCTTTTCCACTGCAGGGCCGAACGGTTCTGAGCACAGAGAGGAACGGTTCCAATGGTGTTTCCACCTGGAAACGGTTTGGCGCGGAACGATTACAAACCGTGCCCAGCACGATATTTTCGGCACTGTTAGACAACCGTGCTCAGTGCAGCAGAACCGTTCGGGTGGGCAGGCTTAATGACGTATTCACTGATCGGTTTCACACTACGTCAGTTTTGTGACTCCGCATATGGTCTCTTCACGTCCTCTTCCGTAAGCTAGGTCAGTGTAGAAGCTAATATAAATAAAAATGCCAATCAAAAATCGTATTCCGTCATAGCAACAAGATAAACCCGACAGTAGCCATAAGATATACAGCAGTGAAAACGCTGCTCACTGAATAACGAAATAAACGGGACAAAGTTTTTAAAAATGATACCATGTCATTCTACAGTCAATATCTGGGACTACATATTGAATAAATAGGCTACATAACCTTACCATTGGTTTTACGCATAGAGATGTCCCTTTTGAGACTGAGTGGTCATATATTGTCTTGGGCAATCCGTTTATGAAATATATTTCGCGCATTTTTGATTCCTGGGTACATTCAAAATAGCTGTGCATAATAGGCCTACCACACGTATAGTTTACGGCGTTGTTGCCGTTTTTAGTACAGTCTGGCTTGATTGACATTTCATTTATTCAGTAGGTGAGAGTATAAGCTTTCTAACGATGTATAACGTCTAATTTTGCTTTTGGAATAGCGTTTTATAGGTCAGCATAACCAAAAATTTTCTTATCGCATTCACTTACGCATTAAGACTGCACGTAACAAAACGTTAACGATTTTTCGTAATTTCTTGGAAAATACTACTATTATTGAGGACTTCTGGGCATAGCTAAGCCGTATATTTGCTGATAGCCCTATCTGACATTGTTTTCTGGAGCAAAACAGAAGCGGATTGAACTCGAAAATTTCATCATTGCTATGTAAGTATTACTGCTCAAAATATTTCGGTTATACACGTTATTTTTTGATTGAGAGTCTTTAAATAGGTTAGTGGTATTATGTAATGTGGATATTTCACACTGTAATGTAAGCGTTAGTTAGTAGTTTTTTGAATGCATGCAACAGTGATGGTCAGTGGAGGATACGCTAAAAAGAAAAACCAAAAACAGACCAAAATACACAGAATTCTCGTCCGTTTAGTCAGCCAACGAAACATAACAAAAACAAAACAGTATGGGGAGCGAGGACAACAACTGGCGCATATTACATTCACAACGGGACACCGTCGCTGATCCACCGTGTCACTTGCTGTCCTGACTAGATACTTCCTAGTCCTGGTTTTAGCAGCCCGACGGTGGAAACCATAACCGTTCCCACGAGTACTGAGCAGCGCGGAACGGCACAGAGTAGCCCTGGTAACGGTTCGGCCCTACAGTGGAAAAATGGCTTTAGTCATGAAAGACTGTAGTCGCTATGTGTGACTGGTGACAAACTGGGCTGGGTCTCAATAGCCAAACAAAACTAGTTTGTTTACTAAAAATAGTTAACAAAACTCTGGTGCTAGCTTGTTATCTTAAGTTTAAAAACTTTAAAAGTATATTTTTACTCTGAATTTGGCATTAAGACAATACAGTTTCTCAATCACTTTGGCTCATTTTTTGAAACAGTCTTAACATTCTGTAAACTGTAAGTGCAATTGTCACAACTGTTTTATGGGACATCACAACTCTATTGCATGTCTGCAAAATGTAGTAACTCACCCGAAACATTTAATTCATGCTTCAAAACCTAGTTATTGTGTCAGTAAATTGGCCAATGCCACCAAAATGAAAAGTATTTTGTCATCGTGTGAGCCGTACTGGTCAAAATGTTTCGATGTTTTTTCTCCATGGCAGTCAACCCTGGAAATGTTTCTTACATACAAATTTCAGTTTTGTTCTACTTTTTTGTTGACACTGACTGCTTACTGTACTATACAAGAATGTTAGTTTTGTCTAGCTGAATGCTATTGTGTACCACACTGAGCTTTTTAGATACCGATTTCAACACTTACAATACTGAAGTACACAGAAAAGGGATATGCACATTTGTATGCATACAGTAAATTTATTTTTGTAGTTTTGAGTTACATGTTCACATTTGCATGTCCATTTTTACATATTTCTTACATGTGAAGTCATGTATAGTGAACAGAAAATTTGCCACAAAATGACATCCATAAAAAAAATAAATAAATAAACCCGCAACAACAATGAAAAAACCTGCGGTAGGTCTGTTAACAACAATAAATTGTACCTCCTCACAGTACGTAACACTACAAGTTCCCATCTTCTTGGTGGACATCTTGCCGTTCTTGTTGGTCTGGCCAGAGATTTTGCGTACCGGGGGAAAAATCTCCTTGCGTGGTGCAACCATCCCCTGCAATGATGGCCTGTGATGTCCTCACAAGCAGCAGAGACATCTGATCTTGTGCCCGATAGTCATACACTTTCCACCTCCATGCTGAAAAGAACTCTTCTATCGGATTCAGGAATGGGCAGTATGGTGGAAGGAACTCCATTGTTGTCCTTTCATGCGCAGCAAACCATTCCCTAACAACGATGCTTCGGTGGAAGCTGATGTTATCCCACACAATTACATAATTTGGCAAATCTGGTCCAACTAAACCTCTTTCGTGTTCTGGTATTAGGTCTCTGTAAAGTGTATTTAGGAAGTCCAGGAGAAGTTTGGTGTTATAGGGCCCAATGTGTGGAATATGTGTGCTCACATCATTCTCAGAAATGGCAGCACACATTGTAATATTGCCCCCATGTTGGCCTGGTGTGCCAATTGTGGCTCGGTGTCCAATGAGATTGCGGCCACGTCTCCTGCCTTTGGCCAGGTTGAACCCAGCCTCGTCCACAAAAACAAGAATGTGAGTCATTTCATGTCCTTCCAGCTCCATTATTCTCTATATAGTAACACAGAAAAAGAATATAAAGTTAGTTTTACATAGCCTATTCTAGAATCAGACCTTTTAGTAAAGTAGAAATGTTTTCTGTTCTTATGGGTATCTACAACTTCAAGAAGTATATACAGGCATCATTGAAGTACAGTAAAACTCCCTGTACAATACTGGTACCGCAGCTCCTTCACTCTTTCACTATTCCTTTCAAATGGCACCTTGTAGAGTTGTTTCATAGTCATTTGATTTTTTTTTTTTTTCCAGAACTCTGTCTTTAGTGGAAATGCTGACAGAATTGATATTTGCGAAGACATTGTTGTCATTTATGATTGCACTTTGGATCTCTCTTAGCCTGATGGAATTGTTGGCTATGACCATATTGCAAATTTCTTGTTCTTGCTGATGGCTGACTACTGCTGCTCTGCCACCAGCATGAGGTTGTTGTGTAGTCCTATATATGACATGTAGAATTCACAAATAGATCATGTTACAGATAGTATATTGTATTCAAATTGTGCTGTATTACTGTATATTCCTCATACATATCTTACGGTACATTGTGATTTTCAGACTTGCATTTAACCTTTATAATAGTTGCTGTATTGTTGCGAATGAAATGCTGTAAGAAAAGTAAAGAACGAGTACATATTTACCTGTTTTCCCTACGGAATGTTTGCACAATTAATGACACTGTGGACCTGTTTACATTAGGCTGTACTCTCCGACCAGCCTCTTCCATTGTAAGACCATGGTTTATGACATGGTCCACAATTATGGCTTTGATTTCATCAGGGTCTCTTATTCTTTGCCCTCTACCTCTTCCTCTATTATGTCTTCCCCTAACACCACCACCACCACACATTCTTACACCTGTTCTTATTCCTCTTCCACGAGCATGTAGCTGCTGTTCAGGGTTGTGATGTTCCACCATGTTCAAAAATGGTAGTGATTGTGCTGTGGGCAAGCTCCATATATATGCTTCCAAACTTGATTGGTTGATTGGTAAGATTCCTTTGGTAAGTGATTCTTAGTTCATTACTATGTCACCTGGCAGGTAATTTGCCAATTTAGAGACATCACAAACATTCCATGTCATAGGTATTTATGGAATATACATTTTGATATAGATTTTGATAATTGAATGGATCATTTTGCATGTGATGGCTCACACGATGAAAGAATGTTTAGAAGTTGTGAAGAGTATGACAATTTCACTGAGAATCAACTCATCAGTTTTTAGTGTTGGCAAACAACATCATTCGCCTACATCAACTACGAGAGCAAATCATCACAGATCACACAACATTCCATAATATCAACCGTGTGAGTATATCGACACTCTGCCGCACCTTGTGTCAACACCAACTTACAATGAAGCAGCTGTACAGGGTTCCATTTGAGAGGAACAGCGTTAGAGTCAAAGACTTTCGCTATGACTATGTGCAAGTAAGTGTTACTGTACTATACTGTATAGAGTAATGGCAGTAGATTGTGTCCTATTGGCACTGCATAGATACATTCAGACAAAGCAGTATGTGACCTAGGCAGGCAGGGGTGTTGGGGGGGGGGTTGACTGTGGGGGCATCTGCCTTGCCTGTAGCTTGTAGTTTTGACTGAATGTGTCCAGGGTTGGATACGGCATGCATTTTCCCCGTTGCCTAGCCAGGGATGACATTGCTTGTGATGTGGAAGTGGCTTTCCTTGGGGCCCTCCAGCACAGAGACACAGGGAGAAGATGTTCAAACAGTCCAGATTTATTTCACGAGGGTTTGGCAAGATGGTAACAGCCAAAGTGAGCAGATGTAACCCAGTCATGACCGAAGCTCCCTGGTGTGGGTGGGGATGGCAGATTTAACCTGTGCGCAGTGATTACCTCACTACGCACAGGTGCAGCCACTCCTGTTCCTGGGTCCAATTAGCCTGGCCAATTATCTAAATCTTAACCAATTATCCAATTGGCCAGGTCTAATTAGCTTGACCCAGGGCAGGTGTGGCTGCTTAAACCAGCCATCCCCACACCACAGTATACAAAGTACTAAAGACAGCAGTGTTTTGTATAAACTACATCCGTGTGTTGTTGCTGCTTTGAAAGTAAATCAAATGGTGTATGTGTGTATCATTTTGTTGCAAAAATGCCATTTTGAAAAAGGATGGTTAAATTTTGACAGAAGTGAGATGTTTATCTCCAAGTGTTGTGTCTTACAGTTTTTCCCAATCGTTTAAACACGTTTCCTGAAACTATAGCTCAATTTCTCAAAACTCTTGACACAAAACTGAAAAGTTAACCATTTTGACGAAACCCCACAAATCTCTTGCAAAATGAAACACTGCACTCAAAACCATGTTCTCTCTTCTCAAAACTGATTATTTTCACCAAAACGATACACACAGCAATCATGAATATCTCTTACAGAGCATCAATTAAACATTGGTGTGATAAATTTAAAACACTACCATCAAAATGCTGTTTATATGTTTTGGCTTCATGAGGCCATGTTACATATTCAAATGTATAAAATTGTGTAGAAATTGTTTCCTTTTTCAAGGTTTAGGGCCTTTTTTGTCCAAAATAGGTTGCAATTTTATGGTACATACAGTATAAAAACTGTTGCCATATTGTAATACAATACTGTGAATATATCATACAATGATTGTGTCAATTGCAATTTTTATATCAGAATAGGATACAATGCACATTTGTCTATCCAATTAGCTCCAATTGGGCTAAACCTACAGTCTCTGGGCTAAACTCACGACCCAGCTGCCCAGAGTCATACTGTAAACTTATAGTTGATACTGCAACATTGCTAGAGTTCTGAGAATACACAAATGTTATCTATTTTGGCAAAACTCAGACAGTAATTGCACTGATAAGTAAAATGATAAACACTACAGTAAGAAAATGTTTAGACTGTCTTTCTGGGGATGTAATGATGAAATCAGTGCACAAATACAAAAAGGTAACAAAGCAAATATTTACTAATATTTGGCTTGTGTGTAGAGTTTTGACAGAATGAGCCAAATTCCGCAATAAGTGTGTAAGTAATCGCAAAAAGCTGTAAATGAATAAGAAATTTAAATCTGGTGTGAACAAGGAACTAACTGAGATTTGAACTTATTGTTTTGAAAAAAATAATTCTCATTCGAGAATTGAGCCAGCGCACTGAGTGACACCAACCCTAGTGACGCCAGTGCTTGTCCTCGTACTGTTCCTCCTCTGCCTCTTAGATTTTTTCCATCCATTGTTGGTATCAACATTCAACGCACCTGTGCACTCTGAACTGGCTTATATTCTGTACAATTGGTTTGATCACATCATTAGAAACAAGTGTGAACAATTTTGAGTTGTTGTTTGTAAATGATGACAACTGTGTTGTAGTATAACTTTTGCCACCCGTGTTTACGATTTTGCATCACAGTGCGAAATGTGTTTTAGTGAGTGAGAATGTGTTTAGAGTTTTGCAAAAAGAGTGGATGAGATTTGCAACTGGTGTCTAACTATCTGAACTTGTTTAATGTTTTGCCAAGAGAGTGATTGATTTGACAAATGGGTTTAGGCCACTAAGCATTTGGTTCAGAGAATGGCGTTTAGTGTTTTAGCAATTCAGAAAAACTGTAAATGGACAGCTTGTATGGTCCTACATTCTAGAGTAATATTTTTTTTCAACCTTATGTTACAGTTTTTCTCAATTATTTACAGTTTTTCTCAATTGTTTAAACACGTTTTCTGAAACTATAGCTCAGTTTCTCAAAACTCTACACACAAAGCACAGCAACAGTTAACCTTTTGCCAAAACTACACAAATCTCAAAATGCATTCATGCATTCAAAACCATGTTCTCTCTTCTCAAAACTGACTTTTTCCATCAAAATGATTCACACAGGCCTCATATGAATAGGTCTTATTGAGCATTGATTTCACACTGGTGCGATAAATTTAAAAACACAACCATCAAAATACTGTATATATGTTTTGGCTTCATGAGGTCATGTTACATACTCAAGTTATAAAATTGTGTAAAAATTGCTTATTTTTTCTCCTTTTTTTAAATTTTAGTTTTCTTTTCGAGGGGTCCCAAAATCGGCTGCAATTTTACAGTAAATATAAAGACTATTGCCATGATACAATACAGTAAATATATCATCATATAAATAGTGCATTTGCTAGGTAAACCAAATTCTAATTCAGTACAGTACAGCAAAGTGTGTGAACTGTTATCACTTTGAGTGTTGTTGTTATTGTGTATGATACAATGCACATTTACTGTATTGTCCTGGCAATGAGGTCCAGTTGGGCTGCACTCACAACCCAAGTTCCATCATGAGTCATAGTGAACATTGTTAGAAGTGTTTTTTCATTTTCCTTATATGTGCAATTATGAGTTTTGCCAAAATAGATAACATTTGTGTCTTCTCAAAACTAGAACATGCTTAGACTGGTCAATGGATGTAATGATTTGTTATCATATATGAAATCAATGAACAAATTTTAAAAAGGTAACAAAGCAAATCTTTATTTGTTACTATAAAATACATCATTGTTCAGCAGACTGCAAAAATAAAAATCGTAGTTTGTAGGCCTGCTGTAAAAAAAACAAAAAACAAATACGTGATCAACCAAAGTTGCACGTATTTCATTTGAAATATTAGCTCGTCTCCCTCTTCTTCGTCCACCTCGTACACGTACACGTACACGTCCACCACCACCTCCTCCTCTACCTCTACCTCTACCTCACCTCTCCCTACTTACCTCTACCTCTACTCTCACTTACTCTACCTCACTCTACCTCTTGTGCTGCGTTTTGCTCATTGTTCAACACAAAGGATCACTGAGGTCTCTTTATGCTCTGCAGAAATGAAAGTTGAGTTTGAGCCAAGATTGAGCAGTGTGGCATGAGTGAGACATTTACTAAGTTTGCATTGAAGGCCAGGTTTTCATGTGACAAACAAGCTTGATTAGAAAATTGTCTAAAGATAGATTTTGTGTAGGTTTGCAACATTGTTTATAATGCATGAGGAAACAAAGCAATTGTGAGAGTTGCAGAAATAGTCTTTTTGTTGACACATGAGTTAAGTTTAACATCTATGATAGTTCCAGTTTTAGTGGTAACATTGAGTAAAACTGTTAAATGTTTTACCATTCTCAGCAAATATATACAATGCTGTGACATTCAAATGTTCCTCTGCCTTTGAATAAACTGATGGAAACGCTACCACACAACACAAGTTCAACACCATTCATCCTCCAAAATCTCTTGCTAGCCAACACCTCTTTTCATTCTGTTATTGCATAGAGAGCATTCACGAGCTACAACTCAGCTACCCCAATGCACCAGCAATAATGCTCGGGGAATCAGTGTCACTTCGAGACTGTGGTACCTAGGTTCGAACTGTATGTTAAGGACCAGACCAGAAAAGACAATATCCTGGACAAGTGTTTTGTAAATGTTAACGGTGCTTATGTGTCCACCCATACTAAATTCTGATCATAACATTGTGCACATGATCCCAGTGTATAAGACCAATCTCAAGAGAAGTAAACCAGAAAAGAAAGTGATAACGACATGGACAAATGAAAGTAGGGAACAACTGAAAGCCTGTTTTGATTGGACAAATTGGGAAATCTTTCAGGAGGGTTCACTAGATGAAATGACTACAGCTACAAATGATTACATTCATTTGTGTGTACAGCTGGTTGTCCCCACAAAGGATATAAAAATCTATCCAAATAATAAATCATATGTGACTAGGGACATAAAAAAGTTATAAATACAAGGAAAGTGGCTTTCAAAAACAAAGATTCTGGAGCACTTAAACAGACAGAAAAAGAGCTTAAAATCAGATTGAGGGAAGCAAAATTGGCACACGGACAATTTCTGGAAGATGCCTTTAAAGCCAATAACCCCAAAAAGGTGTGGGATACCGTGAAACCTATGACAGGAATGACACCTCCAATTAAACCTATTGTGACGGACAATTAATTTTGTTTTGCCAATGACCTAAACACTTTATTTACCAGATTTTAATCACTAGATAATTCTGTTAAGTGCACCGAAATACTTAAAACTATTATACCTGCTACCTCAGACAGAATGGTCATCACTGTCGAAGATGTCAGGAAAACATTTCAGTGTACAAATACCAAGAAAGCTGCTGGGCCGGATGAATGCAGCACTTTTCTTTTGAAGGACTTTGCAACTGAGCTGGCTCCAGTGTGGCAACCAATCTTTCAGGCTTCCGTAGATACACACACTGTCCCTCTGTCATGGAAAACTTTGCATATAAAACCATTACCCAAAATTCCATGTCCAAAAGAACATAAGGATTTCAGAACAATAGCTCTTACCTCAGTGATTATGAAATCTCTATAAATAATTCTGCTCCAATATCTTGTCAGTACAACAAAAGACAAACTTTATCTATACCAATTTGCTTATAAGCAGGGCTGTGGTACAGAAGTCGCTGTTGCCACTCTGGATCATATCATTTCTAAATATTTAGACAAACCCAACACCTATGCAAGAGCCCTCTTTCTAGATTTTTTGTTGGCTTTCAACACAATACAAGCAGACATTTTGGTGTCAAAAATGGTCCAGCAGGAACTGAATCCCTATTTGATTCATTGGTATGCCTCTTTTCTCACTAACAGCATCCAGATTGTAAAGGTGAACAAAACCCTTTCATCTGCCATCACGACCAATGTTGGGGCCCACCAGGGTTGTGTGAGTTCAGCTATGCTTTTCACTTTCTATACAGACGATTGCCATATAGATACACCAAATCAATACATTCTAAAGTATTCTGATGATACAGCTCTAATATCTCTGTTAAGTAACTCAGGCAACCCTGGGCTGCACCAACATGGTGTGAACAAAGTGGTCGAGTGGAGTGATAATAATGCTCTTGAGATTAACACAAAGAAAATGGAAGAGATTGTATTTGGCTCACCATCTGACTCTCATAAAGTTCCTATTGTTATCCATAATGAAAAAAATCAAGCAGGTATTTTCATATAAATACTTGGGTGTAACGATAGACCATCTGTTATCCTGGAAAGACCACACTGAAAATGTCTGCAAAAGGACAAAGCAAAGATTTTATTTTCTCTGCCGCCTTAGGTCTTCATATCTCATTTGTTGACTGTTGTCTGCTTTTAACATGTTTTTATCTTCTAGCCCTCCTCCCCTTCCCTTATTGCGAGGCCGCCATTGTAAATAAGAATTTGTTCTTAATGACTTGCCTGGTGAAATAAAGGTGAAATATATATATATATATATATATATATATATATATATATATATATTTTTTTTTTTAAGTTCTTTTGGGGCGAGTAGACAAATTCTTCTTTTATTTTTTACTTCTGTGATTATGAGTCTTCTACATTATTGTAATACTACATGGTACAAGTGTTTGTCCACTACTTTAAAGTCAAAACTGTTCCACCAAATAAAAATCTGCTCAAAGATTGTAGACCAGCCCCTTCTATGAATCAGCCTACCATAATAACATATTAAGGCTGACCAACAACATTGTCTCTGACCCCAACCATGTCCTGAACAGTGAATACAAATTGTTACCATCAAACCAGAGATACAGGGTTCCACGATTTAAAAGGGTTAGACTGAAGCACACTTTTGTACACCAGTCAATCCTAAAATTAAATATGGAGCTTAATCCCAGATCAAATGTACGTTGAAGGGCCTTGAATATTGTCTTCTGTGATTGTAATGTTATGTTAAATGTATGTATCTTTGTTTCTTGTCTTATTTTTTGTCTTTTCTGTGATGTTGCAAATGGAGCTGCTGTGATTCAAGAAAAATTTCAGACTTGATCTGACAATAAAGTATTATCATCATCATCATCATTCACGACTGATGTAGCGGCTACGGGCAGATCACCAGCACCAAACCCACCAGAAGAGTCACTATTATCACCTCAAAGACAACCAGCCAAATATTAAGTATGCAAATAAAACAGTGATGTTCATATGATAATGATTTCAGTAATTTCCAATGTATAATTTAGCATCAAGTTGATAACTTCATTTTCTAATTAAGATTATTATCGGGCAGGAACTTGTCATGTTAGCGGCAGGTAGTAGTCAGGGGGTAAACCACAGACAGGGCCGGGCCATCCATTAGGCCACTGGCACTAGGACCTGAGGCGGCAAGCAGCACGAGAGCCCCGGTTCTCACAGGAAGTTCATTTATTGGAATGATAGAACCAATCACATGTAATGCTGCCCTCAGTAGGCATTCCAATAAACAATAGTCCTGTGTGCCCTGGTTTGATTTCAGGGGTGTTCCTCATCTGACAAAACCTAAAAATGGGTTGTTGCCAAAACTTTATATATTTATGTCTAGATGGGAGATCCGGCTCGCACATCCCACTGTAAATGATCCCACCTCCTCCTTTTTTGATTGGGCGCCTGATAGAACCAATCACATGTAAATAAATAAACAATAAACAATAAATAATGAATATGTGTGCCACCTGGTCTGCTGCAAAGAATAAGGAAGCTATTTGCTAGTTAAAACTGGCTTCCTATTTTCTGTCAGTGTTCCAGGAGACAGCCATAAAGACAGGTCAAACCATCCTTGCCAGGAAATTGTGTCTGGGATCAATAGTTCCTAATGTTAGTTAGCTCGTTAAATGATCTATAAATCTGGTCAATTTCTTAATAATCTCGGTTGCACAATTTGCTGATTAGCAAACACATCCTGATGTGAGCACACAGAACACAATGACATATCTGTGTGAAAAAAAAAAACAATTAAATTGATTTTTTAAAAGTAGGCTCACTCTGTACCATTGCACACAGACACTGGCATTAATGGCCTAAAATGACATGAAAAGTGAGGTGCAGAAGGCACCCCACACAAGATTTTATAGTGTGCAATAGGGTATTTTACACAACACTGGTTGTCACTGCCCTGCACAGGTTTGCTAACCTGGCAGTGCCCCTATGTCCACACTGGCTGTACCCCTCTCTCTCACCAAATATTTATATAACAATGGTTTTTTATTTCCCATCCAATTGTAAATCATGAAATAAAACAAGTTTGTCAATAGAATAATTGTTTTGTGTTTATGTGCTATGATGATGCCTCTGTCAAAAAATGTTAAAACTAGCTGCTAGTATTGTTGGGACATTTGCAACAATACTAACATTTTAGATTAGCCTACAGAAAAATTTAATTTAGTATTTAGCAGGTGCTTTATCCAATAATATGTCAAAGAGACAGGAGTTGTCTGGTGCCGAGTATAAGAACAGAAGAGACAGAAAGTCTAAAACAAAAAGATGCACTCCTCAAGTTCATGAGAGCTACTCTGGTTCTGCCGACCGAACCCTAGCACCAGCTGCCACACCCCGGGCCCCATGCACTGTGCCTGCCACAAGAGACTCTGAGTCTGTGACAGACATGGAGGAGAATGGTGGAGAAGCTGGCGCATGGTGGAGAAGCTGGCGAATCTGGGGGTCAACTCTCTGCTGATTAAGTGGATTAACAGTTTTCTTGTGAACCACACACAACAGGTAATGTTTCAATTCTGCCATATCCACGCACGGTGAGCACAGGTGGAGCACTACAAGGCTGTGTAATTTCACCAATTCTCTACACATTGTACACCAACGCCTGCCGAGCCCTGAACCCATCGCACACATTTTACAAGTGCGCGGATGACACCACGATAGTGGGTTTCCTACAGTCCAATCAGGCTTCTCTTAGTGCTTTTGAGGAAGAGATGACAGCTTTTGCACAGTGGTGCGCGGACCATTTCCTGGAATTAAACTCAAAGAAAACATTGGATGGAAATGGAAATAGATTTTAGAAGGAACAAAACCACACTGTCTGCTACAAAAATCAACAGTGAAACAGTGGAAATGGTCACCACATACAAATACCTCAGAATTGAAATAAACAATAAACTTAACTTCAGGGACTGTGCCACTTCGAAAATCAGGAAATTGCAGCAGAGAATGCACTTTTTACGCAAACTTAACCATTTTAATTTAAACTGGCGGATTTTATAAATGTTTTACACATCGGTACTTCAGAGTGTTCTGTCTTTTGGTCTTATCTGTGTGCTTGGTAACATGCGGGACCAAGACAGGCTCCAATGACAAATGACAAATCAGGACAGTGGGGAAAAATCATAGGCATGACCAAGAAACAGCCACCAGCCTGTACACCAAACACATCCTTCAAAAACTCAAAAAAATTTTACAGGATAGTACCCATCCCCTTCACTCCAAATTCAGTCGCAGCAGCAACCTGACCCGGGGAAAGACACTTCTACAAAAGAAAAAGCTCAAAATAAGGAGATACAAGAACTGTTTTATTCCTCAAGCTATCAGCCTGTATAACATGCAGTTTTAACCAATAGGTCTTTTAGCTGGTCACTCGCACTTTTGCACTTTTATATCAAACTTGATTTTACTGATTTGGATTGACTGTTTTTATTTATTATTTTTTATTTTTTTATTGTTTTACTATTGTTGTTTTATTCTGTCTCAATGTTATCAAATGTGTTTTATTATGATTATGTTACTGTGTATTCTATTGTTTTTACTGTGGTTTTTATGGTGTTTTTATGTCTGGAGCACTGGACCAAACAAATTTCCCCGTGTGGGATAATAAAGTTGATCTGTATCTGAATCTGAATCGGAGAGGCTGTGTGAGGGTGATGAGGAGGAGAAGGAGGAGGATAGAGCAGCATGGCCTTCCTCTTCCAACTACAAAGATCCCGGTGAGTGGCCAGCTCATATAAATTGCCCATTATAGGGTGAGATTATTAAGACAGGACCACATTAAGTTAGGCATGTTGTGGATTTCCCAAGAGATGCAGGGCAGCGCAAATTCTCCATAGTGCATTATAGTCAGCGCCTGACCAATGGAGAGGGGGTGGAAAGGCCCTGGCTTGTTTACTCCAAATGAAAAAATGTACCTTTTTGTTTCTGTTGCACACTTTTTCTAACAGAGGCTAAATTTACCATGGCCAGAGATGGCACACAGGATGGGAAGAATAGTGTACCACATACTGATCTCCCATGAGAAATTCATTGACTACCTCAACCGCATTGAGAGATGGAAGGAAACGGAGATGTGACTGAATCTAAAGCAAACCGTAGATGCACAACATCTGTGTGCTATTCACACAGATACGGCACACTGGCAGGAGGTACTGGAGCACCTCATCAGCCTCATACACACCATGGCTGCCCAAAACATAGCCTTATGAGGGGAGCACTGATAAATTTATCAACCAAACAACCAACAATTTTTAAAAAAAATTGTTGAAACAATCAACCTTTTTGACAATGTAATGAAAGCACCTGGGCCGAGTACCATCCAATGAAACACACACTCACTGCCTTGGTATCCAAAACAAAATAATCAGCATGTTGGCTGGAAAAATAAGGTGAGCAATCTGCACAATACTAAAGGGGGCTAAATATTATCATTTATTGATGATGATGGCACTATGCGTATCACTTCCTCCAGTTCTGTGAACTGCTCGTCTCAGGGGCTGGCATAACGGAGCTGCTGTTTGGAAAGCCCCAGAAGCAGGGTATTGACATTCAGAACATGAGAGGGCGAGGATATGACAACGGTGCAAACATGACTGGGAAGCACGATGGAGTACAGAAGATGGTGTGCGACGTACACCCACTTGCCCTTTTCATCCCCTGCAGTGCTCACTCCCTTAACCTGGTCCACTCCGATGCAGCATCATGCTGCCTAGACACTGCCAAATTCTTTTCAATAATTGAAGAATTGTACAGCACTGGGTTGTTCTAAATAACGCATAAAAGGTGGACTAACACTGAACGCTCTCTGAGACACGGTGAGAGAGCCGTGTTGAGACACTGAAGTATATGATGCCCTCTCCTCCATCGCCAGCAACACCTGCCTGACCACGGCATGTGGGGTGAAGACAAGGTTGGACGGCAACAACATCTTGGAGAAAATCGACTTCAGATTTGTGCCATTCTATTTGAAGTCAACATGATGAGCAAGAGCGTCCAGTCCACATCCAAAAAAATCATCTGCTACAACAATGTGGATTAAAAACATGGCAAGAAGCTGGTGAGTAGCATGGTGAAACCAGCTGGTCTAGCATGGCCTAGCTGACCTACCAGCATAGACACTGCATTACCAGCCTGACTAATCTGATTTACCAACACAGATATTTTCATAATCAGCTCAACCTGCAGTAGCTGGTCTACAAACTTGACCATCAGAAAACCAGCAATGCCCAGCCTGGACCAGCAATAGAACAGCACTCACCAGCTTGGAACGTATGCTGGTCCAAGTTGTTTTTTGGAAGGCAAGGACATCAGAAAAAAACAGATAAAATGAATAAACAACACACAATGTTAAAGTATGCACTTTTTTTTACAACAGTGCAGTGGGTTTCCATTTTAACAGAGAAACGAATGAATTTGGAACCTTATTCAATAATGTAATAAATATTCATTTAAAAAGTCCCAGTAGAACCTCAATCCAGAAGTATCTTAAATATGTTCCAGACACGAAATACAATTTACAGTGAAAGTAAGAGCTGAAAATGCAGTTAAATTCACATAAGATGTGAAATGCTTAAAGCATAGCAGGAGGCTACTGGCAGTATCTTGGTTAGATATGTGCATTTGTACTGCATGCTTTTCAGGGCCAGCACAAAATAACCAGCACAAAATTTTAGGTGAGATCCAAACCTTAGGTTCATGGTTAATTAAAATCACAAAATAAGAGATATACTGTATACATACATATTAGTCATGTCATTAAATATTTTCTTTCCTATTACAATGACACAATAAAAAGAAAAGTGTCATTGAATCTGTTTCAGTGTGTACTTACTCTGAATGTTTTAGTGTGGTATATGTTATGTGCGGAAAAAAACACAGGGGAAAGTAAAGATTAGTCTGCCACATAACCAACACATAATGCATATTTTCTGTCTGCAAAGTCTGAGGATGACCCTTGCCATTGAAGTTCCTCCAATGCTTTTTGCCTCATGTCAAAAGAAACACACTTGGTAAAGCTGTTACAGTATGTTTCAGTGTATATCTATACACAAACTAAAACACTTTCCATCCTATTCAAGGGTGCTCCTCATGTTTACTTTGGTGATTACTAGCTTTCCAAGCATCCTTTGTGGTCTACTTTTCATTTCCAATCACAAATTCAATACAAAGTCTGTCCAGTTCATTTCAACTGTAAAGTTTTTTCTGTACTTTCTGTATATTCACCTCAATGTGACCTTTTCCGTGAATGCCAACACAGTCTATGGCCAATGGTATCCCGCCACCTTAGAAACCACTCTGGATCCAGGGTCGTATTCCTGGGCATGCGCATCATTGCAAGCCCTGTCGTCTGTCCTGCAGCCTAGTACGAGCATGGCAGACAGTGTCCACTCACAGGAGTGTGTTGTGACTGGAAGGGTGAGGAATGTTTTATCTGAACTGTACTTTACACTTTTTAAACAGTGACACGCCTGTTTCACTGCCCTGCCACTGCTGTTCATCTGCTTCTCACTGCTCTCTTCATCACCAGGGACGTTTTGTGGCCCACAGGGGCCCGTTTCAAAAATCTACCATGAGGCCCTCTCCTCTCCTTTTACAGCTACCTACAGAGTTGTTTTAGTGCAGCTAGTTGTCCTCCCCCCAATGAAATCAGACAGAGAGGGATCTATGGATTGGAGGGTTTCTAAGGACCAGCTTTGCTTTACACATAAGGCCATCTAATTAAGAATGAAATATCATGACAAAAATGTCCACGATGAAAAAGGTAGCCTTATTTTGCATAGCGTGTCTGGAATGTCACTGTAAGGATATTGGCAGATTAAATATGTCAATCTATCTTAAAATCAACAGCCTACCTCAGTTGCAATTTTGACTGGCATGCACGTTTTGTTGGTAATCCACACATTGCCACTCTTTTTAAAATGAAAAGATCTAAATGTATTTCTGAGGTAAATCTTTTGTATTCCACATAGGAAACTATGTTTTTGTTATGTAAATAGCAAAACCACACAAACCTGTAATGTTAAAGGGCATTAAAATAACGGCAGAGAGGCAGGCCATGTGACAATACAAGAAATCATTCGTTTTTATGGTGGGCATGTCACCACATTAGATGAACAAAAGCAGAAGTAATGACAAGCTATCTAGTTAGGCTACATGGCTTGTTTCTTTTCTAGTTCTTATAAAATGCGAGCAGTCCCCAAACTAAGACAATTTGGGGGATATTGCGAGCTGCTAATGACTGAGATAACAGAATCCAAAGGGGGACTTCTTGATTGCCTTTGCAATCCCGCAGCACTGGAAGTTACACAAACATTGCAAGGTTTGTTATGGAGTTGTACTAGCTATCTTCCTGCTAGCATTAGTGCCAGCTAGTTAGAAAGCCATGCAGCAAGGTTTTCTGAGGCCTGTCAGTGCTATGTTTATATCAGAGACTAGACTAAAAAGTCTAGGCTACCAGCTTACAGATGGATGGAAATAGAACTTAACCAGAAGTTGAAACTGCATCTACAGTTGTAAATTAAGGGAAGGTCAGAGTTCAGGAAAGTACCCGAATGTGCTGCTATATGGCCACAAATGGCAAATGCATGACCATTAGTACCTTTAGATTTTATAGCTTTCTAAACATTTTTCAACAAAAAAAAACAAAAAAAAAAGGGCGTTTGGGGGTGCCTCTGCTCCTCGGAGCCTGTTGCATGTGAAACTGTTGAAACTGCCATGACATGCCCCTGTTCAAGTGATATGATAGTTGCGTAAATAAGTGGCAAGACTACATCCTTGTGGACAGCTCCTTCATGACTCCACCATTATATAATGATGAATGAAGTGTGCATTATAGTAGTTCAGTATATTTAGTGAGGTTTGGTCAGGTTTAATCAGAACAAATTAAGTTCAACAACCAATCAGAATTGGGCTCTACAGAGCCCAATTTAGGCATTGTAATGCCTACACGTTGTGTCCTTTTGGATTAGGGTTAAGCATTTGGCATTTTAAATATTTATTAACTAAATTAATTATTTATAAAATAAATGTAATATACAATATAATGTATAGAATATATAATATATTATTGTGTTCAGCTCATTTTCTTGCTGTCTTTTGCTTGCTATGCAATAAAAGCTCATTTAATTTTTTTTAGCAAATAAGGGTCAATTGCTGATTTGAATGCAGGCCCATATCTTATCTAAAGTAAAAAGCAAACAAAAGCCACATTACAGAGTTCTTCTGTTCCTCTTTGCTCCCCTTTTGCTCTGTTCTTTCCGCTTAATTTCCTTAAATTGTTACATTGCTAAATGTATGGATTTAATTAGTTATGTATTTTTATTCCATTTAAATAAATGATATATGTTAATGAAATATTAACATGTGATTCAAAATGGATTAAAATTATCTGATAGTATTTCATAAAATTGAATAAATTCAACATATGGTAATACATTTTTGAAAAATAGTATTTAGAAAATAATTGACTCGTGAGCTAAATACTATTTTTCGGAGACACACTGTAGGGGTACTTTAAAGAAAGGCTGTTTCCCTGTCATTGTGAAATCTTTCTATGATCGGTAGGCATTCTTTGAGATTTGAGAAAATAATTCAGAAGCTAGCTATAAAACACATTACTTGTGTGGGGACCTTTGTGTAAATTAAGAAAAAATTGAATCATATTCCAGCAAAGCTTCCTTTGTGAGAGTTGTATTTGCTTGATTCAATTAAGACAATATGTGCAATTGTGACATAGCATTAATTAATTTACAGGAAAGCAGCCATCCAAAGAGATATAAACATTTATCTGGATCATTTGTGTACCAGGCTGTTTGCCTCGAGTTGTTGGTTCTGTTCTCTGAAATCTGTTCTCAAAGTCAAAAATGAATTGTTTTGCTGCAACAGTGGCAGCCTTTGAAATGGCAAAGCTTCATCAGAACAGTATGCAACTAGGAAAGTAATTAACTTAATTACACTGTTGTGAGGTTTATTTCACACAGTCTTCTTCTCCCTCTTTCTAACTGAGTGATTGATATTCATATTGTCCCTTAATTAATCACACACTCTTCAAGGGGAAGTCAGAGAAGTGGTGACAATGGGTTCATGTTGAGAATAAAAGCAAAGCAGTTTGGGCAGTTATCTCTTGGTATGAATTAATTTCATTTCATGTAGAGGAGACAGCTCTATGACCAAATACTCTTTAATATGACCCAACTCAATAGTGTTATGTAAGCATTACATTAAAGTACCTTTTACACATCCACTATGCAACGATAAGCACCATTCCCACAGAATGGGAAATTGTAAGAATTTCACTGCTGACTTTTTCTTATGCTTTTTGTCTATGCAGAATCAAAATTTCCAGCTCCACCCCGAGAATTTAAAAATTGAAATGCTCACTGTGTAACCGATATTCCTAATAATGAAAAATTACATGCCAGACTAAAAACAGTCTGTATATTGATCTACAACACTCCATCGCAAGGAGCGTGATCCATATCCACACAGTGCTGCCAAGAATGTATTGAATTTGATTCAAAATTAATGACTGTGCTCAGCTTTGTTTCCACTATAGTTTAATTCATAAGTAGCCAATCAGACAGACAAGTCTAAGAAATCACACATACACCTGCATGGGTAGGCATGCACACACACACACACACATGCATACAGGCAAACACACGCAACGCACATGCACACACACACACATTCTAATCTTCTGGATACATTTGAGTTTGCTGAATTAATACTATTAATATTTTTTTCAAAGGCAGTTTATATCTGCCAACAGTAAGGCGCTCCACAAGACTTTTTCCTTTGCAAGGAGGGAATAGCACGAGGAGATTTCTTGCTAACATGGACTATGTGGTTTACTAGGGCCCCAGCATTGAGAGACACCCATTGAATTGATGTTTTTTTTCAGCCCCCATTGTCCCAGTTTGATCAGGGTCAGTCTATCCAATATGGAGAGACACCACCCCCCCCCCCCCCTTTTTTTTTTTCTTAGGGCTGCCAAATAGTCAGGGGGCAGCCCAGGAATAGCACATGTGCCTTCATAGGACAGGGAGTGTACTATCAGGTCCACAGGTTATACAAACTTTGCCCTCACCAAGAGCCAATGTAAGGACAGAAATCTCACTGGTTTTAACCTAGATTCATCAACCACTCGGGGACATGACATCATCTTGCTTGACACCCTGTGGGGTAAACCTCTCTCTTAACAGCCTGTGTTTTTTTGGTTTAATGGGTTTGTGTACATAATGTTTTTATGCTCACATTGTTTTATGTCTGATTCCAATTAATGATGGTCACATGCTTTAAATTTGGGGTGGGTAAGGAAAAGGCAATATATTTCTGTCTGGGGTTAAATGTTTTTTGTCATCAATACTATCAATCAGTTGTGCTTAAATGTTGTTGGCACCATCAGTTGTTCAGAAACACAGCTATTTTCTTGTTATGCTTTAAGAAAATAAATATAAAAAGAGCTACACAGAAATTTGATTCCAAACACCCATGTTTCATATATTTGGTGACAAAATGACAAAAAAGAAAGTTGAAGGCACTGGGGAATGAAATGTGGTAGATTCTATCAAGTGCCAAATGTATTGTAGAGGTTTAAAATAGTGATTTTCTGTATTACTTCTTCTTTTGTTGTTACATATTTGCTTTCCACAAATGTTGTGTAAAGCCTCTTCTGTTCTTCTGACAGGTCAATAACCCCCTTCCTTTTGTTTCACGCCAGCTTTATTGCTCTAATGTTGTTCCAGGTGCTGTGAATTGCTCATGCCAGTGCAGTCCCTGCGACATAACTGGCTTATCCGTTTAAGTCTGAACTGAAGATTGTCCCCAAAGCTCAAAAGAGTAAAAACGCACACAAATAACCTGCTATTTCACTTTTTTCAACCTATTAAGAGTTTCAAATATACTTTCATTAACTGTGCAGCTACCTAAAAGTTCTCATTCTATCACACTGTGAATTTGTGCATTTTTGTTTCTACCACAATAATATGAAAATGACCACAAAAGAAAATTTGTTAATATGGATTTTTAAAAATCATATCAGTATATTGGTATTTTAACATGTATACCTCTTTGCTTACAATGTGGTTTCCAATGTACTTTAAGGTTGATATCAAACCAAATGAGGTGAGTTTGAAGGTGGCTATACAATGCAACGGGTAAGAAACTGGGCTTAAAATACAAAAAATGTAAGTTCAGATCGCATGTGGAGCATGGCTGTTTCACACTTGAGTGGGGTACTATACCTGATTTTATACAGTGGAACACAGATCTGTACAAATGGAAACTATATTAAAATGTAAGCTGCTAGTTGCCATGGATAAGCTTCTCAGATAAATAATAGCAGTGATAAAAAGAGTCTGCTCTTTCTCCATGTGGGGTGTGATGAATGCATTACCACTGATACTGAAAACATTCAGTGATTAATAATATGGCAATGTTCTCATTGCTTGGTGATGATGATTTATATGCAGCCGATGACATAAACTGAGATCTATGCATGATCTGTTGAGAACTAAATCATTTATGTCCTGGTTCCAATCCTTTATATAATATTATTTTGTATTTCATATTTATTTGGATAAAGCAAACTATAGTGTGACTTATAAGTAACTGTATTGTGTATTATTTATTGCAATGTAAACATTTATTTATTTATTTATTTATTTATTTATTTATTTATTTATTTATTCATTCATTCATTCATTCATTCATTTATTCATTCAATCATTTTTGTTGGGTGTGGGGGGTTAGCATAATAAACAAGCCATAACTGAATTAATTGTCTTTTGTCATGTTGTCAAATCTGAAGAAAAAAATACATGATACAAGGGCAATCAAACAATGAAAAGGATTAAACTATGACATTAAGAACAAATGGTTTCAAATTGTATCATTATATATCGTAGATGGAAATTACGCAGTAAAAGACCTTTTTGTAGTGTGTAGTGACTGACAGATAGCCTCATGCTCTCTGTCATGTGCACCATGACCTGACAGCATCAAAAACGCATTTGCAAAATTGAATGCAGTGTGCATGCCTAATCTTTCCGTCTGTGTAAATTTAATTCCCCATTCCATGGGTTTGCGTGAGCAGTCCCCAAACTCAGGCATGCTACCTTCATCAGATCGCATGGCAGGATCAGACCATCCACAATGTCACTTCCCAGGCTTGGCATTTCTGAGACAAATGCTAATGTGTCACCAGCCCCCAGTTCCCATGTATAATTGCCTCTCCATTTCTGACATGGTTACTGTCCCCCGATGTCAAAAAGCAATCCTGATAAATTAACAATATGCAAAAGAGGACTCGCAACAGGTTTGTTTACACATAATGTGCAAATGTTGTCAGAGAGAATTTATTCACGGGTCTGAGCAGTATAATTGAGTCTGTAAACAAGGCACAGCAGATAGCCCTTTATAATAGCAGTACACACATTGCGTTGTTAGAAAATGTTAGAAAAAGCTTTAAGACAACTAATTTAGATATGAAATGCATTTAGTGGATACAAAATGTATTTTATTCCTTGAAAATGAAAACGTCTTGATTTGTTATAATACGAATATTCCATTGTAGAAGCTGGTTTTAGACCAAAACCGGCTTTCAAATCACATCCCATCTAACATTTAGAATTAATCTTGGAAATACTGTAAGACTCAGCCTGGGCAGATGACATCACAGATTACGAGGGCATTCTGGCATGTAGCAAACTCAAGTCAGACACATGGAAACAGTCGTGCCTTTCTTCCTGTGGATGTCATGGACCCATAATTTTGTGGAGTTGGGTTCCTTGGCAGGCAGGCTACCCAGAGACCCAACTATCAAGTAGCACCCTAAACTCACCCCCCACACCCCACCCCCCCCCCCCCCCCCCCGACATAAAAATGACAAATGTACCCATCACATTCTGTAAACCAGTCTTAGCTGGGGTCCAACCAAGAGGCCAATATTCCATCACTTAAGTAGTGACATATATTATCTGACAGTGGCCCCACGCTGAGCAAGGGACACCATTGAGACAGGTGGGGGGGGGGGGGGGGGGGCGGGGGTGAATCTGATGAAATCTCCTGAGATCCACACCTCAGACGCAGATTAGTTCTGTCACAGGGGATTGGAGAGCACATCCATCAGCACTCACCATGTGTTGTCGCTTGTGCAGGTTGCAGATTTGATGTTAAATTAGAATGAAGAAGGACCATGCGGTGTACCACCATATGAAGAGTGAACATGGCAAAAGCATGGCTCCATGGGACCAGGCAATCAGCGGCTACTTAAAATGTGCGCTGTATATACAGATTCAGGCCAATGTGAAAGCGACAGACTACCATCAGCACCATTCTTTAACACATGCGTAAGAGGTCCACAAGATATAAAACATATTGTGTGCAGTATGCAAAGATTTGAAGGCCATGATTCATAGCATGCCTGTCACTTTGCAAAATTAAACAGTGGAAAAAACAATCCGCATTTCTATAATTTTGATAGATGAATTTCTCAAGAAATTGCAATTCAGATAACTGACCAGAAAGAAGAGAGGAGAGTGACAATGGCACTGGCTCAGATTGGGATAGCTGTTGCATTGACCATTCCAGCTTCCGTACTACCTGCATAGAGGATAAATTATTCAACAGTGTGCACTGGCTGGGGTCTCGGCTTCAGGAGAGCAGGGGACTGACATTTGACTGGCGCATCTGTTTTGCTGTGGAGACCACAATTCACCCCGAAGCCATTCTTTGTGAACTGGGAGAAAATGGATCGCAGTGGAGTTCCACCATTCTTGTGTCTCCATTGATCCACATAGATGGAAACCAGAAAGGTCACCCACGTTTTGTGTTTGCAGCTTTCTCCTTGGCATCAGAGAACATCCTGTCACGTACACTAGAGCAACTGCAAGCCACAGTGACACCGGGCCTGGTGAACATTAGGAGTCCCACTTCATCCTTTAAATGTCATTTGAAGGGGGGCAGGATAAGTCACTCTGCACTGACTTTACTTTAAAGAATGTTGTGGAACATGCTTCAGATGCACTAAAAAGTGCTGTGTTCACTGTAGCTAAGCAACCAAAGATCTGACATCAATACTGATCCAATCTGATAGACGTGGTCTGTTTGCTTTCAAGTCACAAAATTACACGGCCTTTTCTCACTGTCATTTCAGATGTATGTGGAACATGCTAGAGGCCTTGCCACAGGACCATTAATGCACTATGTGGCCAGGTTCAATGGTCTGTGACTCTGGGAAAAAGCAGCACACAGAGGAGGCCGAGAGGACTGTTTCACATTGCAGAGATGATAATGCTTTATTTATCATATCAGAAGAAGAACAAATCATGTATCTTTGCATCAGTTGTGCATTCATTTTGAAGTAATTTTTCTTTTTAATTGCAGGATTCCCTTTCTAGAGTCCAGCAGTTTAATGAATGAACCCTGTTATTTCCTAGCTACCTCCTCATCACGTTTTCACAGCCAAGCTTACATAAAATCTATCCATTGAAAAATATAAGCATTCTTGTTGCCACTTTATTGCTGTTCAAGCAGTATGGAAACTACATAGCTAGAATATCATTTTATAAGCCTCATTAAAATTGCATTAGTCCTGATGCATCGATCCAAGTGGCGTAAAATGTTGAAAACACATATTTTTTATGAAGCCTGAAACAAATTGTGGGAAAGTGTTGAATAAAAAGAAAGAAAAAGCTGTTGCGGGGGGGGGGGGGGGGGGGGGGTTTAAAGGTTTTAAAGGAGAAGTCATAAGATATTTGGCTGTGATTCAGTTACTATTTACTTATTTACCCAAGAGGGCAGCTTTGCCAAAGTTATGACAATGCCCTTTTTACCACCAGATGCAAAAAAAGTCACAGATAAGGGATCTGCCAGTGTAATTCCAGTCTCTGAACCATGCTCCTTCTTGTTCTTGTTTTGTTCTTGTTCTTGTTCACATCTGTAGCCCTTAGCTTCACACACTGCACAACCAAAGTATGTGTCTTATATTTAGACTTAAAATTAAGACTAAAATACTTTTTATTTGTTAATAAAACAAAAAGATAGCCAATGAGCTGAGACAGTTTTGTCAGGACTCGCGGGGGGTACGGACCCAAAAGCAGAGGGACAAAACTCACAAGTCCAAAATGGGAGGGGAACAAAAGACTTTACTAACAAAAAGGCAAACAAGCAGGGAACAGAAAAGGCCACGATGGGCAAAAACACAAACTCAAAAAATATCTAATAACACAGAAAACAAGAGGAACTCAAAAACACAGGCAGGGCAGAACACAGGCAGGCAGAGTACACGGGCAGGTACATATGGTCAGAACAAACATACGTAGGAAACAAACACAAGGAACCAGCACCCGAGTCTAGGGAACAAAGAACTTAAATAGACAGGGGGTAACAAGACACAGGTGAACTCAAAAAACAATCAACCCAGAAAAGGAGGGGATAACAAGACACAGGTGGGAACAATGATAGAATAACGAGACAACAATAATACAATTAACAGGGGGGAGCAGGACACAAAACAGAAGTGCCGCCATCTGGCGGCCCAACAAGGGAAACACAGACAGGAAAACACAAAACCATGACAAGTTTGACTTATTTCAAGATTTACCAATGGGGTAAGATGATATCACAATGTAACTTAAAACAAGCTGTATGTTCAACTTGAGAGGAAAAAAAAAGATCTTAAGTATCATTGAAACACTAAAACACTCCCTCCTAAGTACATTATGTTTCATATACTAAGGCAAAAAGACCTCCAAGTTCTTCCTTGAAAGAGAAGAAAACTTTAATGATATAAATTAAAATGTACTGCCAGTATCAAAAGTAAAACGGTGGACCATGTTTTTTTGCATTCTCTAAAGAAATGTCATACGGATTTCCGATTATTTTTTCTTCTAAAGCCATAAAACGGAACATCCAGCAATAGGCCCATATTATGCAGCCATGCATAAGCCACAGATCTCATCAATGCTGTTTATAATTATCAATTCATTTGGGAATATGGGATTTTCTTTAAAAAATAAAGAATTGTTTTGCTCTTGGAGAAAACCACATTACAGAGCATCAAACATGAGTCTTTATTGTATCTTCAAACCAAGAAAATGGAAATTCTACAATGAGGCGCCAGAGATGAAGTATGACAGTCCCTCAGGAAAAGATCATGCGTTTTGAAGATAACATTTTTTTCTGTGGAAGAAGGATTTTTTGTCAATGAATCTTAAATGACATATGAAGTCAGGGCAATTTAAAAAACACATTTGTTCCTGAAAATCATTACATGGTGTGGAAACAAAAAAAATATGTGCCCACAATAGAATTCAAAAAGAAAATCCTAGGAATACAATTCGCTAAGGCCAGCATGGCATTTGCTCTAGGATTTTACAGCTTTATCAAAGCTGGTTTCAAGTAGTTTGTTACACTTTACCCCATTTTTTCAGTGCTGACAGCTGGAAATCGATACACAGGCGGCTAAAGATCTGGGTGCTTTCCTACTTGCTCTGTGTTCACGCAGTACAACAGAAAAACTGAAACTAACACAACATCTCGCACTTACAGTCTCAAATACTTCAGGTTGGGGGTAATAGGTCTTGGAAATGCAAACAAATTGTGGCTGAACTTTGCGCTCTCTGACTTCTCCATGCTTAAAAAAATGGTTCAGAGCTTACATAGACACAACCGTCTTTTGCCTCACTTTGGCCAATATATTTGATCTTTTATCTGTGAAAAAGCATATCTTGCATATACCCTAAAGCTATATACAGCCTATAGCTAAATCATGTCACTAATGCTTTTGTTTTTTTGGGGGGATTAGGAGAATGAAAGGACACACCTTTGCGTGCATTGAATGTTCTCATTTCGTCTATCACTTGAATTGAATGTGCTATCCCTCGCTTTTATCAGGCCATAAGCTCCAGAGAGCTTCACATCCCCGTTATGATCCGTCTCCTGTTCTTGAGCATGCTAAGGAATCTCATGTGGACCATTCTCATTTTACTTCGCAATGCCTTATCAGAGTGCATACAATTTCCAGAATGATGGCAAGCTAAGAAAGAAAGTAATATAACTTTTTTGCTTGTTTTCATTTTTTTTTCCAAAAGCCATTCTGACAAATATTCTCAAGTATCCTTATGTATTAAGGAGGTGAAGTCATTGATATTTGAAGCATATGCTGCAATAGCAAGTGATTTGCAGACTTGGTCTAATGAAGGAATTAGTGTATTTTGCACAATAAACTGCAGTAGCCTAATGATTGCCATTACTTTTTTATTTATAGTTGTGTTTATTTGTGAAAAAGGGTCAAATCTGTCAGTGATTGGATGATTTCAAAACTGATACCCGTGCCATAAAACCATCGCACCAACAAGTTGATTACAAGAGGCAATTCCAGGCTTTGTGTTCTCCGACCTGCATCTTTGTTCCCTGACTACACTCTCCAAACAGCTGTTTGATATCATCAATGATATCATCTTAACTTGCATAAGCATGTACTTAAAGGCTAATATCATTTCTGTATGTATTTTTGGAACAATGTCTCTGGGGCAAGAAGATAAATAAAATAAAAAAGGTTAAAATCAGTCCAGCATTCTTCTTCAGGCCAGGAACAAGAACAGCAGATGCCTGGGGGACCCGTCCTACCCTGCTTCTGTGGTTCACTCCACACAAAACCAGGAGCAGTAAGAAAAGGGTTTGAGTAAAAGAAAAGATCAGTCTCACAACATCAGTTTGGTTTGGGCTTTAAATTAAGAAATTGGTTTCTCCATTGTGCTGTGATAATTGGTTCAGCAATTCCCCTCTGAGAGTGGAATTAATTTAGAACATTATCCTGGCTTTAGACAGGCATTTGCAACACATTACATAAACATCAAGATATGCTTCATTGCAAATGTTAATTTTGCCACACATACAGACACACACACACAAACATATATGTATTGCAGCGAATTTCAGCAGAAGACAGACCAGGCAAGTCCTTGAGCCATTGTGCTCATTTATTAACATGTAAAATCAGTGCAGCTTTAAACATGAAAACGGGATTCCAGGAATGGCCATGCACGCCAACAAAATTCTTACAGTGCCTTCGGAAAATATTCAGAGCCCTTCACTTTTTCCACATTTTGTTAAGTTGCTGTCTTATTCTAAAATTGATTAAATTCATTTTTAGTCTCATCGATCTTTCCAAATCATGCCCAATCAATTGAATTTACCAGAAGTGAACTCCAATCATGTTGTAGACACATCTCAAGTATGATCAATGGAAACAGGATGCACCTGAGCTCAGTTCTGAGTGTCATAGCAAAGGGTCTGAATACTTATGTAAATGTGATATTTCTGTTTTTTATTTTTAATACATTAGCAAAAATGTCTAAAAACCTGTTTTTTATTTGTCATTATGGGGTATTGTGTGTAGATTTATGAGAATAAAAATGAATTCATTCAATTTTAGAATAAGGCTGTTACGTAACAAAATGTGGAAAAAGTGAAGGGTCCGAATTTTTTCCGAAGGCACTGTACATGCGGCCCTTTATGCAAATCACTGACATATATATATATATGGTATGATTGTTGGTGCCAGAGCCAGATCTGGTGGTTTCAGTATCTCTGGAACAGCTGCCCTCCTGGGATGTTCACACACTACACCCTACAGTGTCTAGACTTTACAGAGAATGGTGGGATAAATGAAAAGAAATCAAGTGAGTGAGAGTTCCGTGGGCAAAAGCACCTTGTTAAAGAGAGAAGTCAGATGACAATGGGCAGACAAATTCAAGTTTACAAAAGGCTACAGATGCTACAAACAGCTGTTTATAACAGTGGTGTGCAGAAGTGTATATCTGAATGCACAAGGTATTTAACCTTGAAGTGGATGGGCTACTGCAGAAGATCACACTGCGTTCCACTCCTGTGCTAAGAACAGGAAGATGAGGCCACAGTGGGCACATGATGAACAAAGACATGTAGCCCAGGAAATACAGAAAATTAACCTCCTTGGCTAACTTTGGTACATTCATAGAAATATGCATTGCCCCTGTCTATGAAGATCTTGCAAAGAAATTATATAGAAAGTATATAAATAGCTGAGGGCTTACATAATGGCACTGAATAACTTTCTCTGACTGGCAAGTCAATGCTGTATGTTGCCTCAAATGCATCTCAGTGTAACTGCTTTCATAAGAAATTAAATTAACATAGAGAACATGAAAAAAAAAAACTATAGGGATAAACCAACAAAAAGCCTGTAGCATGAAGCAGAGCCTGGGATAACTGCTTTTGTCATTACTCAAAAATAAGAGTAGCTATATAGTTATAGAACTACTAGGACCTGAGCCGAGAACCTCTCTAATCAACTTAGTGATTCTACTGCCAATCAAAGCATTTCTATTCAACAATTCTACAACTGAATCTTCAAAGAACACAGAGCCCTTTTGAACACAGTCAGTATGTATGTTTACAGCTTTCATACAGCAGCTGGATCCTTGCTCTATAATATGATATACTGCAGTCTGGGAGACTTTTACATGACCACTGGGACCAAGAAGGCAGTAGATGTACTGCATCTATTTGTTGTGTGTTAGGTTGTCCACTCTTATGTTCACCCCAGGGCCTGCGGTTTAATCAGAAACCACAATATTTGAATTTCTATACATTACTGTGTGCTCTTGCACCTTTGGATTGAATGTTAGGCAATATCCCAAACCAATGTCACGTCATTGCAGTTGCAGTGACTGTTTTGCTTTTACATGTTTCTCAAACATAGGTTGTAGTGACTTTGAGCGCCAGGGGTATCATCACTCAGAGTGGAGCAGGGCTCATGCATACGATAAGCATTTACAACGCAAACAAGAATGAAGCTAACTTACATTATGCATGACTGTGCACTGGTGACACTTTATAAATAATTCACAAAAGCCTCTTGCATGTTTAAAACCCAATTAAATATTGCATGCACATAAAAAAACAACTAACACATGTTACCATTACCATGTACTAGAGCAAAATGGGCAGTTCAAAAATAATGTATTTGAAACAGTAAATTTAACACTACCCATTGAAAAGGCCTGCTGCTTCCATGAATCATTTTCACAAATATAAAGGGAGTGCTTTCCTCGGGGATCCATTAAGACCCAACCAAAATTCCTGGAGGCGTTCACACTTAACTTTCAGGCTGCCGGCTGGACAGCATCTTAGTCACCGCCAACTGCCTGTATGGAAGGCACGTTCGACTGTCCTAGTGGAATTCAGACTAGGTGCACCAAGGAAAGGAACAACTGTGTGTGGCACAGTGCCCTGAGAGTGATATGAATAAAATATGTGTGGTTGCATGATTAGGATAAAAATTTTACCTAGGATTCACAACTACTTTATGCAAATGAGTTCTTTACAAGTGAAAAATATAACACATTTAATGCAGGTTTTTTTTTTTTGTTTTTGTTTTCTTGAAATGTTATTTTATTTTGATATGACCCAAAATTAAAATTCAAAATGCAAAAGTCATTTGAGTTGACAGTGACATATTTATTCCTTTTTTGCTATGAAATGACAGCATAGCATAGAAAAGAATGAACATAGAGGTTTGATTTTACCGCACAAAAAAACACTAGTTTCAATTTAGCTAAGGGAAAGTAGGCCACATTGTGAAAAAAAGGGAATGTAAAAACATAACAAAGTGAGTAAATGGAAATCCAAGCTGGCAACAGTACCATGCAAGCCTGAAAAGAGATTATTTTAAACAACGCTAATTTTCACAACGGCCGCTCTCTTAAAGGGCAGTCTCAGGATACATCTCATAGCTTTTATAATTATCAATAAACATGTGCCTAACCAGGAATGAGGAATTAAGTGTTCCAGGAAAGATCCAAATGAATGACCTTTACACAACACAGATATTAATAAAGGCATCCCCAAGAAAACCATTCTCATTAACAGAATTCTGAAGAAGAGGTTAAATTAAACCTTGTCTGTTAAATAGTCTGATAACTCCTTGTTTCTTATGATGTTTCAGTCTTTGTGTACTTTAAGCTATTTTGGGAAACTTATTGGGCTGCTCAACACTTCAGGCAGCTCATCACTTGAATTAAGCATTTAGGGTTGAGTTTTCATGTTGTTCACACTCATACTCATTTTACCATTTAGTATGGTTCATTTTCAGATTAACTAAAACAGTACTTACACTGTGGACTTACCTTAAATGTTTTATTGAAAGTTTTTTGTGGTTTCATTAAATGATGCGGCCATCCAGGGAGCTTTAGGAGCAGGAGACAGTATAAAAATTATCCCAGTAGACACGCACACACACACACACACACGCATGCACATACACGCACGCATGTACACATACAGCAATACTGTCTATCCCATCAAAGCAGACAAGAGTGTAGTGTGTTTAATGGGGAGTGTTTTGCATGTAATAAGGAGAAGATCCCATGGGAATCCATGACTGAAATGGTACTGTATTTATTATAATGTCTTGTTTCCCCTTTAAGGAGTTAATTGGAAACAGAAATGGTAAGCTATGTCTATAGAAACCCCACCCCTAACCCATTAAATAAAAACAGAATGTTTTAGGCAAGGTGTGTGGCACAGACCGTTGGATGGCTGACTCCTGAGCCATATACAAATCACCCCCTTGTACATCTGTACCCCTCGCTACTTTCTCCCTGACTGAATTTAAAAAATAAAATAAAATACAAAAGCCAGAAAGACTGTCTGCTCCTTTTTAATGAATGGAATGCTTTCAGAGTTTCTTTCACATTGTGTTACTCATTTGCACAACTAAGGCAGTTTCATGGTGGTAGCTAAGCTTAAAATGTAAATACTACATGTACGGAATAGTTTGTTGAACAAATTGAAAGAAGCAACGCAATACAGGGCACGTCATTCATGCAATAGGCAGCCTTGCCTCGAATAGATCATTACTGTACCAGTACAAAGTTGTATTTCCTGCATGTGATGACTGTACCAAAGCAGGAAAATAAAGAAGAGAAAAACATGATAATTAATAATACATATTGATGTAAATCATTCACATTACACACAATTCACTCCCTTGTGTGTTGCTAGGCAATTCAGAAGTGACTCCACATTCAACAAGCTCATTTGGTTGAATTTAATGAAGGTGTTTCACTGCCACGCAATGAATACATTAATGACACTTTGTTAGTTATACATGCCACAAAGTTCTAGTAAGCTGTTCAGTAAAATAAATGTTATTTTCAGTGGAATTTATTCTGACTATTGAACTACATCATTTAAAACAAAGAAACCATTTTTGCAGCAAACTGAGGCATATTTCTTCATGAATTATAAAACCATTCATAGCTAAATAATATTTAATAGATACGTTATATTGTAATCCAGGTACCTGGTAATTATAATGGTAGTTTGGGCATGAAATGAAAATATTATTTGCTCAACCTGCAACAGACAAAAAAGGTTGTTACATAGCTCTAGATAACTACAGAAGACATTTTAAATAATGCAACCACTCATGATATTTATTCAATGTGCATCAAAACTGTGAGGCCAGTCTGTGTTTACAAACTTTATTGCTTGCTCAAGGGAACATGTTTTTTCGCAAATTAATTTTCTACTTGGTGACAATATTCAGAACATATCGTCAGTTTGCTTTAAATATGTTTTGTGAGTAATAGGGAAAATAAACAGGAAATATATACAGGCCTTGAGTATTTTTACTCGAGTTCTGACATTTGATAACATAATCACAGCTTGGCCACCAAACTGTAAGTTAATTTGAAATCTGAAAAGATGTGACAAATGGCCAGTAAACTGAGACAATCTATGAAAGCAAAATCACTAGTTGTATACAATTATATTTGAAATGAGCAAATCTGGGGTACAGTATAATCTGGGAAAAAATTGATTCCAAGAAAAGCAAAACTTTAAAAAACCGAATATGTTAGACTAGATCACTATATCTTATTTTTAAACCTATTGTATACTTCTAAATTCTTGTAAACGATTTGTAATTACAAAAAAACATTGCAATATATAGAGAAACAGAAAAAACTGTTCACATTTGGCAATAATACAAAGTATATACACACTGTTTCTTACCATGAAGTTAATGCATAATACACAGCATACACACACTTTCCTACTACAAAGTATACACACAGCACAGTATACACACACTTTCCTAATATAAAGTATACACACAGCACAGTATACACACACTCGTTCTTATCATAAAGTAAATACACAATACACACTATGCACACACAGTTTTTAATATCTTAACTTAATGTAAATGTAAGTCTCATAATTACAAAACAGTATAACATGCAATGAAACAGAAAGCAAGTAAGTAAATCTTTGGAGGATGCCAAAATCTTACATCCAGGGTGCAAAACATTTCCTTAGTAACTTAGGAGTTTGAGGGACTTTGAGTTTGAGGAACATTAAATCTGTTCAAATAGACACAATGGTGATGATCATCACTGTTTTCATAGCAAAAGGGGGATTGTATTAAAAACTCAGATATTTGACATTACCATGCATGCCTTAGGGTTTTATAGACTAGGGTTGATAATATTGGTTCATGTACTCATAAGAAATTGTTTTTGTCTCCTGAAAGATTAGTGATTGGGGCATCTTAAGATTTTCATTTTAGAATGACATGAGTGTTTCCTTTTAACATGTTTAATATACTGATGTTATTTGCATAGAAGTGTACAGCCTTTTCAGGCCCTTTTTGAAATGAAACATTTTGAAAAATGCAGGACCAAGAATACACAGAAAACAAAAAACATGCATACTTGTATTTTTAAGAATAAAATCAATTTAAATATTAAAATGTAGTATGTAAAAATAACAAAAAATGTCTGTAAATCTGTTAAGACTGTTTTTGTTTGCAATAAAATGTTATTTAGTACTGTCAGACTGGTGGAAGACATTTGACATTGTATCACTTCTGGAAGAAAAATTGTCCTCCAGAATTTTGTGTTAAAGCCATTACAGGTTTTGGGCAACCATCCCCCCACATCCCATATTATTTGTGGTCTCCAAATTTGACTGGACATCTAACCTGCTATAGAACTGTCCAATACAGCTTTTCCAGGTAGTAATGAATAAAGGCAAAAACAATAATCCATCTGTATTCCAGCACATAGTTCAGGATGCGTTCAGGAAAAGAGTTGCTGCAAATAATGCACTCTTTATTTATACTGTTGCAGTAATGGCTCCTAGGAATATGTGACACTGTTGAGCTCCCTCCAAAAGTCTTGTGCTTTTGCCATGTTCTTTCCTGAGTCTAATTCTCTCCACATACGTATGAGAACAAGCATTTATTTTTACACCACTTGTCCATGTGTGTGTGTGCGTGCTAAGGGTATGGGCGTGGGAAGGAGCCCACACCATTGGGGGAGACAGCTCTCATTCTCAGTCAGGAGTCTGAGGTACTGTACAGCATCTAGCCCCTGAGCGCAAACAACGCTCCTGCACCTGCTCTGAAACACTTTAACAAGCAATTATCTTAGCAGGCCGGCACAAGCGATAAAAACGGTGGAGCCTGAATCAAAGCATCTTGCAACAGAGGAAGAGGAAGAGGGAAAGTGGCCATGGGGTGGGCGGGGAAGAAGAAAGGTGTTTCTGCAGGGCTGAAAAGCAGGGGTCATCCTAGGGTCACATGTGTTCTGTGCTTCTCATTGTTCTTACAGACTCATTACTGAGAAATTAATACCAGGTCTAGCTCCAACGTCAGCACTCAGTCGCCTTTCTCCTTATTTTTTCTCCATTAGTAGCCGTAAACCCAGCAGGTGCCTGGTCTTTTATCCCCCCAGCTCTCCACCATTTTCACCACAGCAACAAACAGCAGCAAGCAATATTAGCTGAAGGCCCAAAACCAACACTTAAATAATTTTTTTTCCCAAAGTATAATTTGACCATCTCACTAGTAATGTTTTTTTGCAGTGATAATTCCTAATGCAGGAAGTAATTAGTATGACAAACATTAGTCTGTTGTCCAGAGATTTGGAAATATCAAGCAAACACTTCTTCAAACACATTCCTAATGAGTCCATAAAGGCATTTAACCATTAAGAATGAGTAGCATGTTTCAGCTATGAAACAGAGTTATACCATTATAAAAAACAGAACATAGTGTACTGAGAGAATGCTTTATTCTTATTGTAGAATTAGAATGTTAGTCTACAGTATATATTATGCCAGGGGTAGTCATTAACATATTCAAAAGAGTGCACAGTTCTGTGTTGTGCAGAAAAATTCTATTCATCAAAACAACGCATTTTAAATACCACATATTCTTTTAAACATTTATTGATGTACAGCACAGTAAACATTCCAGTCTATGATTCCCTGCAATCCATGGCCTTTAAAACAGTTTACTGAGCATAACAGCTGTGAGCATTTTCACACATTGATGAATATATTTACATCTAAAAATAATTGTTCAAACCAGGACTGCCTATTTCCTTTTTGGGTAGAGTTTAATGCCAATGGCTAGTTTGCCATCAGTGCCTTTAGACTGAGGGATTGTGCTGGTAGTACTTTTAATATTGTATTTTGAAATTCTGATCAATGAAATCAGAAAGTAGTGTGCCAAATTTAGCCTTGGGCTGCGTCCGAATAGTCTTTTTTGGTTAGGAAGGTTCCTAACTGAGTGAAATGACCCGGAAGTATCTAAGTGGCAGCCATGATAAGAGCTGGCCGAATTCTCTAAATGCTAAAGAAAGGTGCTTTGATGCTTCCTTTCTTATCTCCTTTAGCATAGGGTACACTGGACCATCCTTTACGAAAGGAAAGGAAATAATGCCGTCCCACAATTCCATGCGGCAGCAACATTTAAAGCGACGCACCATTCGGTCGTTCACGAAAACAAATAATTAACATGACTGAGTTGTGTGGTGGTTCTTAAGCTATTACTGTATATGCATAGGCTTATAATCAGATCATAATCAGCATATTAACCATAACACGGAAGTCTGTCTTTCAAGAAAAAGGGATATGAGACGTTTTTAGCTAGATGATGTTTTTAATTTAACATGTTTGAAATTAAGAATGATGATATGTACAGTAGTAGATTTGTAGGCCTAACATGTTATGCCTATTTTGCATAAATTTAACTAATTTTTCATACAATCATACTAATTGGGATTCATGTTGATAAATATGAGTGGACAGGAGGGTGAGCGTGAGCAACCATTCTCAATGTGACAACCATTTCGTTTCACTTTTGTGACTGGTAGCCTATATTTTTTTTAAATTTCAATTCCAACCTTGATAATGAAGTAATATTTTTCACTGGGTTGTCCACATTTATATAGCCTGCATGAAACAACACAGTAAGAACGCACGGGGCGAAGTATCTAAGATGCGCTTTTAGTAGTCCATCTTCGGAACATTGTAGTTTCACCACGGCAAACCCACGTTGTATAATTTCGTAGCCTAGTGTAAGTGAAGTTGGATTCTCTTAGCACCGCGGTTGTCTTTTCCTAAGTCCTTATGAATTCTCCTTCACATCTTTCCTTGACCTCATGACATTTTCCATCGAGGTCAAGGAAAAGTGGTTAGGAAAAGACATAGGACGTAATTCTTTTTACTATTTGGACGCAGCCTCTGTCTTGGCCACCAAGGAAAACACCGGTACCCATAATGCCTGCCTGAAAGGAAGCTGAGTACAGGGGGCAGAGTGACTGCCACTCCCCATAGGCAGGGGGAGAATGTGGGTGGAAGAGGAGAGGTGGAACTGTATTTATAGAATGCCTAATGCATTTCCAACCAGGTAAGTTGTCGGAATGCCAGCCGTGCTCATTGGTAGCTCATAATGCTTGCCATTATATGACTGAAAGTAGAGCCACGCAGCTGACCATGATGACGCGTACAGAGTCCTAGTAACCCCGGACTGTCCCTGCCCAAACAGGCTTTGATCCATCTGAAAGTCAATATGGTAACAAGTCATGATGTAAAGGTCTGAATAAGACAGAACAGTCTCACTTATGTGCATGGGGCAGTATAAACATACGATTGAGGCCAAAAGTTTACATACACCTAGGCTAAAAACATTCAAACTCAATTTTTCACAACTCCACACATTTCATGTTACCATACATTTCCTGTGTTAAGTCAATTAGGGTATCAACTTTATTTCCATAAGAGGTCATTTCAAAATAATAGCTAAGAGACAGATTTATTTCAGCTTCTATGTACTATGTCAGATTTTCAGTGGGTCAAAAGTTTATGTACACTTTTTTAGTATTTGGTGGCATTGCCTTTTAATTGCTTAACTTGAATCAAACGCTTGGGGTAACCTTCCAGAAGCTTCTCACAATACTTAGCTGAACTTTTGCCCATTTCTCCTGATAGAACTGGTGTAACTCAATCAGGTTTGTGGGCCTCCTTGCTCGGACACGCTTTTTGGTTCAGTCCTGAGTTGTTACAACTTTGGAGGTATGCTTAGGATCATTGTCCTGCTGGAAAAAACACTTGTGTTTAGTCATTACATCAATTTCTGGAATCTTCCAGACTGTTTGAGACAATCAACTTGGTGTATTTAAACTTTTGACCCACTGGAATTCTGATCTAATCATGAATTAAAGCTGAAATAAATCTGTCTCTAATCAATTTAAAAACGACCTCTGATATGACCAAAGTAGATGCCCTAATTGACTTGCCAAAAGAAATGTAAGGTAACACAAAATGAGTTGTGAAAAATTGTGTTTGAATGTTTTAGCCTAGGTGTATGTAAACTTTTGGCCTCAATTGTAAAAGCACAAGTATGTCATAAAAACACTTCTAAGTTATTTATCCAGATCCACAACATACTGGAGATGTCCAAAAGTAAAAACCAAATCCCAGTATCAAAAGAAGCTTGGATTTTCTCCCCAAAATATAACTGTACTATAACTGCAATCACACCACAGGGACATTGTGCATTTATGGAGCATTTTACAGCACTTTGTGGGCACATAACAGCAGATACAACATATTTAACAAAAAAGACCACAGTTTTTCTCAAAAGTAGAGGAAGACTAGAGATGACTGAGACCAACATGCTCGTGCCATGATGAAGGGTTAAAAGAGGACATCCAAACTGTCTGCTGGAAGTCATTAAGTTTCCCTGAAAGAGAAAAAAGCCCTGAAAGAAGATAAAAGTTTCCATTTTCTGAACTGTAAATCAAAAACATATTCATTAGTATCGGAGAACTAACATGCAAATCTTCACCACTTGAAAAGCACATCTAAATATGTACAAGAACAAAACAGAACATGCATCTGGTACTGAGTTACGAGGTTTGCTTCATTTTTGTTGGGGGGTATCTGAAGGACTTCTCTCCCTGTCTGACTTTATAAGGATTATGGTACCACATTATAAGCCCTCGGTTAAGGATGACATAAAACGATAAGATGGTCTTTCAGTTCATTCATTTTTTTTTCTTTTAAAACAACACAGATGGGGGAGTTCCCTTGTTGAACACTTCACACGCCTAATGTTTAACAAAGCTTAAAACAAAGGTGTCATTAGACTGCAATGAGGTTATTGATATACACCATAACACTTTTGTAAGCTAGTAGATCTCTACACACGCTTTCTCCCAAACGCCCTTTCTTACTCAATGTGAAAGAGCGTTCTAACGGATCAGAAGAGTCGGGAGACCTTTTCCATCTGAATAAAGGGAAGGTTTATGCCCAAATTAGGATGCATATAGCAGTGGCGGAGGAACAAGTGACATCACGGTAACAGGCAGCATAGGAGAAGCTGGCAGTGCTGGCTTAGGATCTGCTCTGAGGGATTTGCTTAGCTGCTGGCACAATGCATTTCCATGATGCCGATTTCCCATAAACGTTCTCTGCGACCTCAAGATGCCGGGTGTCGAGATAGCACGCATATCATCAGTCACGCTGGTGCTTCACTGCCAGGGCCTGTGCCAGCCAAAGGCCACAGCACGTCTTTCATGTGCCCTGTTCATTATTTATTTTTCCCCTTTATGACATTATGTTTTCTGTCCCCTCGGCCAGCATGTGTGTGTGTGTGTGTGTGGGCGCGCGTGTGCATATGTGTGTTATACCCACTCGTTTTTTCCTTTTGCTTAAATGACACACTCAAGTGATCCTTGCTGCTGCCCTTCCTAGCCCTGCCAAGAGAGATGTGTCATCAGACCCATCAGTAAAATCTGGAAGAAATGGTTTTAAAAAATTGTAATTTGTTCGCGAGTACATATTAAAAGCTACAATAGACACGTCTTATGAAGTTAGTCATGGGCCCATTTTTAAGTTCACCTCATCGGACATAAGCATGGTTAATTGTCAAAATGTTAGTGCTCCGTTGCCCACACCTATGCAGTCACACAGACACCCTTCCCACACAGTGGGATCAGCAAATACGTGACAGACAGGCTTTCAAAACACAATGGCCAGCATTGCTAACAAGGTCACAGCTTGTATTGATGTACACTGCCATGCAGTACAGTCTGTCCTTGAATGAACAGCATTTCATATTTTTATTCTTTTTTTAGCCTACCAAGTCTGCACCAATGTATGATTGTCTCAGCTTAAATACATTACCACAATAAAAGTAGGCAATGTACTGTACACAATTTATGCAGCAGTCAAATAAGGTTTTATTATTATTATTATTTTATTTTTTATTTTTTTCTAAATCAATCTACCAAAATGCATAGTGTTCAAATAAGATATACAGTAAATGCACTTAAAAGAACAATACTGAATGCTCCATACTGCTTTTCAGTTGCTCTAACTAAAGTTTAGTACCCTCGCTCAAAAAAAAATTATTACTGTAAAATATGCTATAAAATGTGCAAAGTAATCACAATAATTGTCTGAAGTTGGCTCCAGCATAAATCAATTTACTGATTTCTTATGTAACTATCCCCACTGAAATTAATATAAGCAATGTTTTGTAAGAATGCTAATTACTTTATTATTCAACTGCCTCCAGCATTTTAATATATTAAAACATCTAAAAGCTGAAAGCTGCAGCAAAATAATAAAATAACAATGAGATATTTGACAAAATCAATGAGATATCAATGAGATCTCAGATTTGATTGTAATGCATACTGGTTTTCTTCACATGATTCACATGCATATTGATTTTATGTATGCATGTATGGAATAATAATTTGCGTATATTTGGTTTTTCCTTACATTTGTATTTGTTTATCATCATGTTTGTATATTGGTTTGTTATTTACACATCTATAAGGTTTGATTGCCATAAATCTTGGTTTGCTTCACATGTATATTTGTTTGCTATGTGTATTCATGTAAGCATATATTTTGGTTTTCTATTTGGACACCTATTGGTTTGATTTACTCCACATACACATTGGTTTGCATCTAGCAGGGTAGCCTCTGTAGTTCTGTTATTGAAGTCTTCAGCAGATAGCAGTCACTGACACATCCACGCCTTTCTCCTGAAGAGCGTTTCTGATCATTCAGACAGGTGCTTGGGGGTTTATCTTCATTATGGTGAGAATTCTTTGGTCATCAACTGTAGAGGTCTTCCTTGGCCGACCAGGCCCTTTCAATTACTGAGCTCACCACTGCTAAGTTTTGGCCTATGTCTCTGACTGTTTTATTTCTTATTTCTCAGCCTCATAATGGCTTCCTGGACTGTCATTGGCACAACTCATTTTGACAAATGACTTCAAAAGCAATAAAAAGCACCGAATCAAGACTAGATACTGAAAGCTGTCCACACTAAGGAAGCAATTGGAATATGTATAAAAAGTGCTGTAATTGGTGCATGTATAAATGTATAAAAATACTCTTTAATAAAATCTGAGAATCTGCACTTTAACCACATGTGAATTGTTTGATTGCAAATCTAAAATTATGGAGTACAGAGCCAAATCAAAAAAATATGTCTTTATCCCATGGAACTCACTGTATACATATGTATATATAGACATTTGCATTGTGAAGCCCCAATCTTGAAACATTCCAGCAGAAATAAGTCTTTTCATAAAGGAGACTAATTTTATGTATACAGAATCAACAACAGTAAAGTATGCTAATCTTAAGAGCAAAGCTCTAGCTTCCCCTGATCTTTCAAATAAACATCAACCAGTGACCCTTTAAATGTTTCAGTAATGCAATGTAGCAGTTTTAAACATTTTCAATCCCCCATTGCAATGACTTCACACAGAGATTATAGTGCATTTGTTTGAGATCAGGGCACATGCATTTACGCTGTCTTTTCTTTTCAACTGAACATATTTTTTCAATTTTATAAACTCAAATATCAAATAGAAGAGCAGGAACACCAACGAAGTATGACGTACACAGTTAATGATTCAGTACTATTTTTTATTCATTAACAGAAATGCACACATGAAATGCATTGCTGGACCAGGGCTTCATTTCAGCTTGAGAAATTCAATCATGAAACAGATTGAAGCACAAACAGCATAATCATTGATATGCCTCCATATCAACAGCATAAATATGATGTATATTGTAGTAATTGCACATAAGCTCCATTAAGCTTCAGTGCAACTGACATCGGAATGGGAGAGTATTATTCAATCCAAAAATGAAAAGAGCAAAAATGAAGTTAGTAAAAATACAGAGATAAACAAATGATAGAGGTAGCTGTGATGTTGGGACACTGAAATTTATGTCCAACCAGATCCAAACAAATATTAGTGTCTCTTAAAATTGTTTGAATCTCTATTCAGTAAACATATGCAATACCCCCTGAAAGGATATATTCATAACTTGTGTGACATTTCTGTGTTAAGTGATAAATATTCCTTCCTTCTTATTTCTGACAGACTGCACTTCTCATTCTGTAATGGGAGCAGATCACATTCAGACCTTTTTATTCCTAAATGGATAAGTGTCATTATTCTCTGCTGGCAACCCCTGTCATGTGTGGTCAAGCTAAAGCACAGCCATTCCCCATATGTTACTCTCCTAAAGTGTGCAAAAAGATCCCGCCCAAACTGCGGCCATCCACAGAATACAATTCAATTTAGCTATGAACAGTATGACACTGTAATATTATAAAATGGGCTTCTGTAGAATCAGGAAATGAAAAACTGAGCCATAAGTGGCTATAATATGAAATGGGCACCTTCTGACTTTCAAATGGGGAAACGATGCTACAAGGACATCCAACGTGTAATCAATTCAAAAGAAGGATATTTTGACATATTCAGGCCCCTAATTTCTTAGCCATGCCACTAATGAGTTAGCAGGTAAACAATATGTAGTCTGAAATGAATTTACTGGCACAAAGTATTTTATTTCATGCATGTATTGGAAATACTGTCATGTACTGTAACAACATTGTTTAATTACAACGTTTGCTCATGGTGGTGTACACACCAGGAAAATAGGCCTGATTACATCTGAAAATCGGCAAAAAAGAAGATATATATATCTCCCAAAATTAGTCTGCAGACTATTTTCTGCAATAAAATATGTCACATCTTGGAAATATTGTTTATTTTACGTTTGTTTACGTTTTAGCTTTTGTAGCTGTGCATTGTTCCCACTGACCTACAATCTTGGCTTAGTATCTGAAACATATTTGTAATCATATTTGATAATTATTTCAAAACATTAAAGTAAAGAAGCATGTGAAAGTACTTCAAATACAACCATTTCATTTCTCATGAAAGTGTTTTAAATACTTCAGAGAGAAGGTATTTGGGTCAAATGTATACAAAATATATTTATGAAACCCTAGCCCAGGTCTGGTTCACGGCATCAATAATGAAGGCTTTATGCTGCTAGGATCTGCCCTTTCCATAGACATCACACAACATTTATTTATTAGTATTTTTTGTGTAAGAACAGCACATAATATTTCTTGTTCATGAGAATTTGTTGTTTACTTTCTGGGGTGACGTATTGCCAATTACAATGGAATTCATCCATCCATCCATCTATTCTCTAACCGCTCAGTCCAGATCAGGGTCGCAGTGGCAAAGGGGCAAGCAGAGCAGCCCAGACATCCCTCTCCCCAGCAACGTCCACCAACTCATCCCAGTGGATCCCCAGGCAATCCTAGGCCAGCCTTTGGATATAATCCCTCCAGAATGTCCTAGGTCTGCCCCTGGGTCTCCTCCCCGGAAACAATGGAATTCAATCACAGCAATAAATAATAAATAAATTCCTAGTAGTAACTTTGCTATGCTAACATAACACATTGCTTGGCTCTAAATGTTCAGATTTTGCAACAGGATAATCCACCAGCTTTTGAGAAAGCCAAATAGACTCATTTGGCAATTGTTATTCCTTTTGACTGGATTTTTTTTTATTGTGCTTACAGAATAAATTAAATAAATGCTCATTCCTGAAATAATGTACCTTAATACCAAATTCCCAGGTAAAAAAAAATTATGTATCATTTATTTATTTATTTATTTATTTATTTATTTGGTAAAATAAAAATGGTACATCACCAAGAAACATGCTTCCTTTAAATTGAACACCTGGGGCTGCACGGATTTGAGCCTAAATTAAATTATTTTGGTCTTAAATGAAAATCAATGCACAAATTGAGTAAAACTTCAATAGGCTATTAGACCACGCTTGAGTCAGATTAAAAAACATTTTATAAACACTGTAATGTGCAATATTCTGGGCCATTAACTAGGTTATTGCAGCCAGACATGTAGGTTTCAGGGAGTCAGAGAGACATGTTATATGATACATTATGTCATCCCCAATGTTTTCAGTTCAGCCCTAGACTACTTAGTATGCATTTGAGACTTGATGTTTGACTACATGAGACTAGCTCCCCAAAGCTGAAATGAAACCTACAATTATGATTGCAGCACTTGCTGTTAAATTTATCAAGTGTATAAACCTTTATGAAAAATAGAACAGTATAATAACAACAACAATAATAATAATCAATACCTTTAGGGCTTTAAAAATTGTGCAATTTAATATTAAACACGTCATAACGATTGATTTACAGAAACACTATATATTTGAGAGCTATATTGAGAACAAGCAAGAGAAGGCTCCTTTTGACAGCGGTCAATGACAACCCCATTGAAATAAAATAACTGTAACATATATTAAGCTATGCAATACTGAAACTATAACATTAATGCTGTTGTAAACTGTAAATCAAAACATAAAGAAGAACAGTGTAACATGGCTATATATCAATTCTATATCACATGACAATGGTTTTGCAGAGAGTATCAGCTGTAGCAGCAAACCTAACCATACAAGGATATTTGAGGGCACTTATTGGGTGAAGTTGATAATCTCATTCACGTGTGCACAATTTTAGGATGATTTCTGATTTATAAACGGATCATGCATAGGAACATTTATTCATGTGTATGTACAGTTTACAAATTGTTTGTAGGAACATTTCAGGAAACGATTGTAGGCTCACATTTAAAATAATTTTATAAATGAGGCCCTTGGTATCAACATTAATAAGCAAACTTTCTGTATGGAAATACATACAATTCAGTGTATACAAATTACTCTGAATTGGAAACATAAATACGATTACCAAAACCTCATTCCTACTCCCTCTGACAGGAAATGAGTGAGAGAAAACATATGAATCATAATTGCCGAAAACACAGTTCAGAATAGGGAAGGAATGTGAAAATGAACATTGATAAAGGTATATCCAATTTGGAATATTGACAAAGTCTCCTTTAAGTTTTTGATATGATCGCCTGTTTTAAATGATCAATGCAAACTATTACAGCATTTCTATGTGACTGTGGTGGCTTTATTTGACTTGCATGAGCAAAACTGATGACTGAAAATTGCTTCAGAAACTGAACGTGCTTTAGAAAAGAGCCTTTTCGAGAAAAAAGTGCATGTAAAGGCCAAAAAGTTTGAAATTCTGCTGCTGACACAGTAGCCTTTCACAGGAATTAATCCCATTCAGGTTGATTTTACTCAAACTCAGCATCAAAGCAGGACTAGCCTCTAGCAGGCTACTGTTGTTATAGCCACAGGTCAGATCATAAAAACAAAATGGTAGCGCAGTCCTAGAACACGGCAACTGTCAGACAGACTCAAAAGAAGTCAAAAGTTTAAAAGAAGGATTTAAACAAACTGAAAACTTTGCCCTTCTTGCAAAGTTTGCAAAGAAGAAGGGAGAGAGATTTTCAGTCTTTTCTGGGTCATCAGCAGTAATGTTTTCCCACCAGTTCTGCATTTGAATGAATGTCTTTCTCTGTCCTGTACACAGTTAGAGGAAAAGTGTGTGCGTTCGGAAGGATGGAGGGGGGATTAGTTTGGGGACAGTGGGGGTGGTTGTAGAGGTGTGCAAAAGTAAACATCCTCAGTCTGTAGCTGTAGCAGGCAACCACTAACATAGCTGCCACAAATACTTCTTACTTCTGGGGCACAATGATCTAAAACAGGAAGCAGAACTGGAGATCCCAGCTCCAGCTGCAGCTCTGCAGAAAATTCTGCAGAGTCTTTGCATCTCCCTCTGGTGGCAGTCAGCAGATGTTGTTGTGTGTTGCCTTTTCCTTAGGCAAATTGCTGAGGGGGGTAACTGTAAACTGATACTACTGTTCGACCTACAACACTTCACAGGATTTAGAAGTTCAGACTATGTCACTCCAGGTCTTTTAACTCAGTGCATCTCAGTAATCAGAGTTTTGTCCTTTTCATTTACTATTATTTTCAACTTCAGTAGTTCACTTGTCTGTTTCAGATGTGATGGCTCACAGCAATCCAATATGAGTTTTGTCTTTTTATACATACGCAAGATATGTACATATATGGTAATATTTTCCCAGCTAAATGTCCACTGTAATTATTTTTTGAAGTGCTTCAACTTCAGAGCTCAGGCATAAAGATCCCCAACATGTGACATTTGTTTTATAAGAGAATAGAGAGAATATTTCTGAGACCAGAAATAATCAAAAAACCTGAGCAGCTGTAAAGAAGCTTACACACTTACAGAGCTATAAATCAGCAGCATTATTTTAACTCATTTGCCAAGAACATAATTATTTTCATTTCCTTATATTTGATATAAATGTTGATCACTCAAGTACTTTAATCTGGAAAATTTTGAAAAAATAAACAAATTTAAAATAATCTATGTGTCCCAGAAAGCATACTGGCCTCAAAGAATTAATTTAGTTTGAGGGTAAATATTGGCCCTGCTTTCGGAAATGTTGAAAATCAAACAGCAGGACTGTTATGCCAGGAAGAACCTGTCCTAATGCCTCTCTAAAATAGTTGGAAAGGGCTCTGCCGGGGCTGGCAGAAGAAAACAAGACTCCACAGCAGCATGCGCCCACAAAGGCATACAGGTGCAACTTTCCATATGGAGTTCCCTTCACACTGAGAAGGGGCCTGTTCAGTGTGCATGGAAAATAAAACGATGACACCTTAAACAGGAGCCAATGGCGTCTAGACAGAACAGCTGATGTGAAGGCTGCTGTTATTTGCGAATCAATGGCACCCTTCATAGCGCCCTCAGCAAGAGACATGCTAATCATGCTGGAGACAGGCTCAGCAGGAATATCTCAGCATTTAGGGGAAATGACTGTGTTGTGATATAATCTACTTCATGTTGTACTTGGACTGCAACAGGGTTATTCACTTTTATTTTCAATAATCAACTGACTGGCCAATCAACTTTTTTCCCCCTCTGCTCACGGAAATAATAATGAGCTATTAACTGAAAGTTTTAATTACATGAATAACCTGTGACTACACATGTAGAGTGGGTGTTCAAAGGATGGAAACACCAACAATTTTTATAAGAGAAGGTAATTAAACGTGAAATGCTCACTCATTGTTAGGATTTTATTTGGATTTTGAAAATTGTGTAGTTTAGCCTACCCAAGGCATAAGCAATCTGAGTGCACAATTGCTATGTAAATTACATTAAAAGTTTTTGCCATTATTATTTGCTAACTGAACTTTGTTGCACGCTTTGCATTGTTTGTTTTTTCTACACAATATTTTTACGCAAGAATAATCATTGATTATTCAAGAATTTCAGTTGGTCACCTTCAGTTCATAATACCTTACCAGTATTAGAAATGATAGGCTTTGATTGGAAGTAATTTTGGTTGGAATCTGTATATCAGCCAAGATTGTAGAATGAACATAAGCATTATGAAGCAGATGTAGGAAAATTCAGTGCACTGCATACAGAATTTTGATTTATATTTATGAGTACCTTTGAGGGTTTTTTTTCTTATTCTTTTATACCCAACGGCAAGTGCATCATGGAATAATATTGTTTAACCTTGATTAAAAATATCTAAGATAATAGGCAAAGACAAGGGCTCCATTTTAGATAACAGAGAAAAGAAAATGGTGATAGCACGAAGTCAGTAGCTGGGCTAAGAGCCTAAAAATGGAATAATATCTTTATTTTGTTAGAGGACACAGATGTTGTAATTTTATCATTATTTTCATTGGGGTTTTTATAGGCCATATCATGCTGGTATTTCAGTTATTCTCCTTTTGGTACACAGCATGCCAGCTTTGAAAACTGGCATCAGTGGGAAATCATTTGAGGTCTGTTTGAGTTTATTTAGAGCCAAGGTTGTAGAATTAATGTACATATTATTAAGCAGCTGAAGTAAAATGAAACATCAGAATCCAGCATATAGAATTCTAAGATCTAAGATTATGATTTAGGCCTACCTATCCATCCATCCACTACCTATACCCGCATATCCTGGTCAGGGTCCCGGTGGGTGCTGGAGCCCATCCCAGCGTGCAGTGGGTGAAATGCAGGAACACACCCTGGGCAGGCCACCAATCCATCGCAGGGCACACTCACCACTCTCTCACACATTCATACCTATTGGCAATCCAGAGTCTTGGCCTTTTTTTCTTAGCTATTCTGACATTGTTGTTAGACATTGTTGAAGACATTTACATCAATCGAAAATGATTTCTGTATGTTAAGGTTTCAGCCTTTTAGAAACAAGCCATTGGTCAGAAACAAGCCACAATGTATTTCATAATGTAACTGCATTTAAAATGGAGGCCCAACTGATATTTCCAACTGCCTACTCTGCCAATGCATTCTAGAACTGCCCCTAGTTCACTCTAATAAATGGTAACGGTCAGTTTTTTCCATAGAAACTTCTACTATTGATGTCATGAGAACAAGATCTATAATAATACTGACATGTATTATTTTCATGTTGTTAACATATAGATAAAATATCCTTTTTTGTCTGCTGATTGAACTAGCTAACTAGCTAAGAATTTGTGAACTCTATAGCTCTATATGCTGTATGTAGTAGGCCTACAAGGTTAATACATTTTCCATTACTGTACATCACTCTGGATAAGAGTGTCTGCCAAGTGATTGTATTGTACATAGCTCTGGTACAAACTAGCAGCTAGCATGCCAAGTTAAATAACATTAGCTGGCAGGCAGCACTGATATAACTATTATAAGCTTAAAAGGTGTAACACAAATAAGGATTGTGACACCATCTGTCCACATCCGGGAAAACCAAGTATCATTCTGCAGTTCAATTTATGTACCATGGTAACTACCTAGCTATATTTCAATGTGGGACCAATGTGCTGGTTGGCATTACTAGCAGCAACAGAGTGAATAAGTTAAACATTCACAGATAAAAGTGAAGAGTCATGCTGTGTAGTAGCTAATGGCCATCTAGTTTAGGTAGCAAGCGCTATTGATAGTTAAGTCAGAAAATTTTTTTGCTAACTATGCATATTCCAGAGCACAAATATTCATAAGTAACTGCTGTTTTTTGTTATTACCATTTAACAGTCTGTTACACGTATTTGATATTGTATTTGGAATTTCTGTTGTTCAACTTGGATAATCAGGAACTCAGATGATGTACCGTTGCCAGCTGGCTTGCTACTTTAGTTTTAGTTTTAGGATATTTTTATCCGGCTGCCTATGTTATCTTGTGTAATGTTAAGTAATGGTATGTTGGGGACAAAAACACACTTGTTTCCAATTTCAGACTGCATCACCATCAGCCACACACAGGGAAGGAACTTTTGTGTCTATAGTTAGCTTTCATAATGTTCCATTGTGTTAACTCACTAGCTACATCCCATATTATCCCATATTGACATACATACATATTACAATGTATGTATGTCAAATTAAATAAATATAGCTATATCTTAGGTTTTATTCAAATAAAATGAACTGCTTTAAATCTATTCACTGTAAATTAACAATTTGTCAATTGAGTCAACTAGATGTCTGCACTGGCATCAACTGCAACACTTACCGGCTTTTATTTTGTGTAATAAAAATTGTGCCCATTCCAGAATCTATCTGTGTAAGTTTTGGAGGGGTAGATACTCAATCTGAAACAGTGCATTTCACTATTGACACCCTGTACATGCACACTATGGGCTCTGTTTTAATGATAGTAGCACATGCACTAAAGTGCATGGTGCAAGTGCATTTAAGGCGTGTCCAAATCCACTTTTGCCAGTTTAATGGTGGATTATTTGAGTGTAAAGTATGGCGCAAGGGCTGAATTTAGTGGCTTATTTAATTGATAGGTGTGTCTCGGGCACAACATGCAATAAATCAATCAGTGTCATCCCCCATTTGCTTTAAAGTCACTTGCATTTGCATCTTAGCTCATTGCAAATATAATGGCAGATTTAGCTAGTGTTCATAAAGACAGATTTACCCGAGGAAACCTGCTCTTGCTCTAAAAATTCCCAAGTGTGTAATGTGGTGCAAATTTGCGTTTGTTTATCAGTTATATAGTAACAGGTGAAATCAGCGGGGTTTTATTTGCTGAAAATATAGAAACCGGCTCACCATACATTTTTTTAAAATGTACAGAACGAAAAATAGGGATAAGATTGTGTTAAAAGAAGGTGAAATTTCCTAAAAAAATATTTTTAAAAACATATTTTTTATTATCAAGATCATGCACAGTGAATCCCCAGGACTGTGTTAGAAAACATTTGTAAAAAGGCTTTAAAGTGAATTTAAATTTTTAAATAAATGCAGTTCACTAGACAAAGTTTTAAACTTTTTCAATTGTATAAACCATTCTGTTTGCTTACCAGGCTGTAAATGAAGCAGCTCTTCTGCCAGCTGATCCCCCCTCACCCGTTCTGGTGCATTGGCATCAGCACATGCAGCTCAGCAGTGCTCCGATCTTCTGAGGGCTGTATTGTAATGTTCCACCTCACTTATCCAAACATCTGAAGGGAATTTTCAGCGCTCCAAACAGCCTCTGTATTACACTGCATATGTGCTTTTGTGAGTTTTTGATTGAATGACAATTCAGGCAATTGTAGATGATATACTGTGTGAATCAAGAATATATGCACCAATATTTAATGACAACAGAAAAGTTCAACATGTTATGTTTTATTGACATTTAATGTTCTTGTAATGATGTGGCATTAAAGGCATTTAATAATCTACAGATTTTTCACTGGGTCTTGACAGACACCCTCAACCTAAAATCAGTTCAAATACTGTGTATTGCCATGATTGATCAAATAATTAGCCAATTTTGTTTATCATTACTGTGATTATCTAATTTTTATCAATATTATGACTAACCATTATGATGTCATATTTTTTTGTTATAGTGTATTTTTTGATTTTTAGTCTTTCACATTGTAATCCTGATATTTGTGTGCATATGTATGCACACCCACCTGTGTGTAACAGACAGGAAGAGGTACACAAGGCCGTATGCACATTGCACACCCACCAGTGAAGGCACATATTATGCCCTGAAAATAGCAATGCAACTGTGGACTTAAGACTTAAGGTTTGTGTTGGTCATAGCGCAAATGCTTCTGCTGCATCAAAATACCAATATACCAACAAAGCGCCTGACCACACCATATCTTAAGACCAACCTACCCTCATGGGAGTAAGTTTTATTTAAACAACATGGGTGCAACATGGTGTAAAGAGGCTGTGTTTTTGTACCAATTGTTTAGTCAGTGTGTTGGCACACTTGTTAATCAAAGAAAATGAATGAAAACAGGTGGTGTCTAGGGGCTCTATTTTCCAGAATCAATGTCAGATAGACAATGTTGCATGGGCATAGTCAATGGCACAGCACATGGGCATACTGGCCGTGGCTATTTAATGTTGGTATTGTCATGATCACAGGCGAGCAGCTCAAAGCCCAGCTCAAAGAATGCAGCGCAGGTGGAAAATGAGCTGGATTATAACCGGACTCAATCATAGACCAATCAAATGACTTCTTCTCATTCCCTTTAAGAGTCATGTGCTTTGTGCAGGGAGTGGTACCAATTTTCCGTAGACTGCCACTGCAGTGGATGTCAAGGATAAGGAAATACTAATCAGAAGACATTCTTCTGAGGGAGGTGCAGAGTTGGGCTGCAGCCACTGGCACACCCCTAGCTGAGACCAATGATCAAGTGAAGTTTTCTGCCCTGTCTATTTTCAGCTCCCCAGCTGCCACTGAAACTGAGCTAGCTGAGTTGCATTAGGTGTTGTACTTCATACACCCTTTCCACTTCTCTGCCCATGTCCGGTTCTGTTCAATATTATTATAAACCTGATTAAATATACTGCACTGACCATGTAATTCCACAGCACAGGCCTTGGCTACAAAAGTGGGCTGATGATGTTTAGCTAGCTAGCCTAGAGATAATTAACGTACATAAGCAAATTATAGTTGCTAATGGATTCATTTAGCTGGCATAGTGTTGAGGATATTGCTTTAACCAGCGCTTTCATCAAACATTCAGTGTGATAAATATGCAATAATAGAAGAAATAAGGAAGGGTTCAAACACTTTTTCACGGCACTGTACCTCTTTCTCTGCTGGTCAGTAAAGACAAGGCAAAAATGGCACAAGGCATCATTCACCGCATGCCGTGTACACAAGAGGATAGTCGGCCTTGAAAATGAGGGATGCTGAGATGCAACATTTTTTGTCAGTGGAGTCTGTTCTAAGGTATGCTAAGCAATGCTTCTTTAGGTGCAATTTAGGAAAGGGGAGGATGCCCTTTACAATAAAAAAACAAATAGCGGACACTTTTTTGCACACGGTTGTCTGCTCTGATGAAAATAAATAAATAAATAAATAGCCAAAGAGGGCATTTTGTGACTGATGGCAAAAGGGACCAGCTCAAGCTTCACCTCAGGTCTATCTGTGTACATGCTTTCCGCAGACCTAAGTATAAATTAACTTGATGACTAATTGTGTAGTTAATTCTGTTTCATTGCCAGTATCATACTCAACACCTGCATGTCAGTGAGGTACATTTCCAAAGATTTTCTCAAACAGCCATACAAACTATATTCAGGCAGCTATTTCACGTGTCACTTGCATTTAACTTGTATAGTTTTCCTCACCATCTGTGCTTACCCTAATACACAAGATTTTTTTACCCAGATTAACTTTTGTTGAGCATTTACATTGATTTATTTGTTAATTGCCTAGTTTTAATTATAAAATCCTTTATTTAATTACAAATTAAAGTGAAACTTCCCTTTAAAAGTGTATTATCCATGTTTAGTGAACACAGGTCACATCTAAGTTACATCACATGACTTAGATGTCAGTTTTAAGAACATTATATGGCAGCTAGCTATTTTATTTACTTTAAAAGCAGGTTTTAAAAAACTTCAAAGATAATATTTAAGGCTGTTTGAGAGAATGTTTGAATCCTCAGAAACTCATCCCACCAACCTGCTGAGTGACGTGAGCACTTTGCCTGAAATGAAGGCGAACCCCATATAGCACCATTTTTTAAAGCAGTATTTTATTGAACATCACTGTCAAGACACAGGTCAAATAAGAGTGTGGTGGTACTGTTTGATTTTTCCAGTTTATTTTGGCATTGTTAACTTAAACATGGAATTATATTTTACTGAAGAAGCTGTTTATATCAGGTGTTGGCAAACCAGACAAATGTGCAAATATTTGTGAGGGGGCAACTGCCAGAGATTTTTCTTCTGTAGCCAATATGACGCTGTGATCCAACACCATCTCTTTATTTTTCCAGCTCTAGATAATGCATTTAGTACTGTCCTCATGCCTGTGTGCATGCATGTAAGAGAGAGAGAGAGAGGAGATAGAGAGTGTCTGTGTTTGAGAGTGTGTGCGTTAGTGTGTGTGTGTGTGTGTGTGTGTGTGTATGTGTGCTCGGTGGATAGCATTTGAAATTTTTTCTGGTTGTTGACAGAGAACTTGACATAATACTAGTTGATAGTGACAGCAAATAAAATATGTCCCTGTCGAACAATGCTGAAACAGGTTGTCTAAATACTTGCTTCAAGGGAAGTACTTGCGGAAATCACTGAGCCCTTTCACATATTCTCACAGTGTTCACATGCTCATCCATTTGCACTTAAAATACAGATAATGGGAACTTGTGTGAAACCTGAGTGAATTAGACCCATCCTGTTACAAGACCTGAGAGGCTGTATGTGCAATATGTGGCAAGCAGCATATACTTGTTGGATTAGTCTCTGTCCCTTGGGTTTCTATAGCCCAGTAGAGTTACAATTAGGGAATATGCACAGTCAGTAAAAATAAGTAATGTGTAGACTTGTTCCGTATTTATAAAGTATAATGGATTGCAAAGTTTAAAGAATATTTCATACTGTACACTATAAAACTGTACTGCCGTTTTTAATATACAGCACTGGCTGCAGGGGTTATAACATTACCTAAATAAAGCATTTCTGCATACTCATACCCAGTTTTTAGCTAATGTTGTTGCATGGAAGGCCACCTACCATCACAAAAGCAAAAAATAGAATAAAATAAATAACTGTCTGCCAGGGACCAACAAAATATGAATACAAAGCTAACATTTGCTATTGCTAACTAGTGGGCTGACAAAATATCAAAAATAATTATAATAAAGGTTCTTGTGGGGCACACCAAACTATTAAAAGGCACAGACATTCTGGTTTGAAAAGCCGACTGGCTATAAAATTCAGGACCCTATTTTCGCTGTCATTGCACAGTTGTCAAACAGTAACTGTTTTGCAAGGCACTGACGAATGAAGGCGTGTCCAACTCAGTTTTGGTAAATTTGTGTCCAGAGGTGGTAGTATACTTGCAGCACCGCTGTTAAAAAGGCTGGTTTCAAAATAAGTAATTACCCATTGGTGTGATGTGGTTTTATTATGGGCAATCAGGTTAGCCACTTTCTTTCCATTTAAGTGCCACTGCATCAAAGCCATGAAGAAGCCAGTAGTTTCGTCATGTTTGAAAT
>NC_057940.1:44543038-44597774 GCF_018555375.3 Anguilla rostrata | reverse complement strand
ATTATGGCCAAACAGTTCGTAAAATTGTAAAAACAAAATTTAAAAAAGCCAAAATAAAGATTGCAGGTGATCACCAGGCCGAAGACCTGTCCTTTTAGAGGAGTGTTCTCTGGTCAGCTGAAACAAAAATTGATCTGTTTGGCCATAATGATCAGTGCTATGTATGGAGGTAAAAGGGTGAGGCTTTTAATCCAAAGGACACCATCCCAACAAGGAAGCATGAGCAGCATCATGTTGTGGGGATGTTTTGCTGGAAAAGGGACTGGTGCACTTCAGAAAATAGATGGCATCATAAGGAAGATGGATTATCTAGAAATACTGAAGCAACACCTCAAGACATCAGCTAGAAAGTTAAAACGTGGTTGCAACTGGGTCTTCCAGCAGGACAATGGTCCTAAGCATTCCTCCATAGTTGTAACAAAATGGCCTAAATACAACAAAGTGAAAGTATTGGAGTGGCCATCACAAAGCCCTGACCTGAATTCCACAGAAGATTTGTGGACTGAACTGAAAAAGCATGTCTGAGCAAGGAAGCCTACAAACCTGACTGAGTTACACTAGTTCTGTCAGGAGGAATGGGCAAAAAGTCTGCCAAAGTATTGTGAGAAGCTTGTGGAAGGTAACACCAAGCGTTTGATTCAAGTTAAGCAATTAAAAGGCAATGCCACCAAATACTAACAAAGTTAATATAAACTTTTGACCCACTGGAATTCTGATACAGCGAATTAAAGTTGAAATAAATATGTCTCTAATTGATTGTTTTAAAATTACCTCTGATGTAAACAAAGTAGGTACCCAAAGTAGGCGGGGGGGGGGGGGGGGGAGGGGGTCTTAGGAACCCGGAAAGTTATGTGCCTACATACCTAATATTTGTCTCTGTCCTAGGACTAGCCCTATTGTTTGTTATTTGTCCAGTGTGTTTTAACTGCAGCGGTTGGAGGGTGGGACCGATAAGGGGCAATGTTTGGGGATTAGCCATAATCAGTAGGACAATAGTAAGAGCGAGCTTATCACCTGGTCCTGAGTTAGCCTGTTAAACGGGCGACATAGCCTAAGCTGGGTTTGAATCACCGTGTGAGTGTGGGTATCACTGTGCCACGGCACCAGTGAGTAGGCGAGCCTCTTTGTTTCGTATGTCGTGGCTCTGTTGAGCGCGCCTCTTTTGATGTTTGGCTCTGAGGAGCGTGCCTCTCACTTTGTACTGGAGTTTACTGGCAGCCCTAGTCCGACTGCACCACTGCCCCAAATTCTCCCATGCCTAAAGATTAAGCTGTTTTACGAATTGCCCCTAAAAATAAAGTTGGCTCCTTTTTTTCTATAAAGTCGTTTGCTGAGTGTTCTGTGCTCATTGTCTGACAATAGACCGGCCTGGTCTACCCCACAAACAAATTAGAATGTTTATTACAGTATTCAATCTATTCTCGTGAATAAGTGAGCCAACGCCATAAGTGAGCCATTCATACATGTATATTGTTGTACACACAACACCATGCGAACACACTGCAACCACTGAATTACACTAGCCAATGAGTAGTTAGCAGAACAGCTCCATTATACTGCCTATCCGCTCCTTCCATAGTCACTGCTGCTGCCAGTCACAAGGCCTGTCTGCACTGGCCTCCAATGTTAGAATGAACTTTCCATGGTGATCAGGACAGGAGAAATGTTGTGCATCTTTACATTAATTGTTGTGTACCTTCAGATGCAAAATGATAAACTGAAGACCCACCTCTTTAGATTGCATCTTGGTTCTCCTCTCATCCCCTACCTGAAGAATCCTTTGTAGTAGTTCAGCTTTTCATAATTTTCCTAGCCATAGGTTTCTCTTCTTAGGGCTTATTTTCGATGTAATCTGTATGTGCTCAGCATGTGTATTTAGGCTTTTTGTAAGCATAGTTAATTAGTTAATTTGCCTGACTGCTTCAGTGATGGTACATTTATATCCGCTAGTCTGAGAATGATGTAAACCAGGTCTAGCACTTTCATGAGTTTAAATTAAGTGAATTAACTTTTGTTTTCCTCCATTTTAAGTTGCTCTGGATAAGAGCTTCTGTTAAACGAATGTAATTTTTGTTAATTCTTCTTAATTTTCCATGAACTCCAAGATAATTCAAGTGACTGGATGCAATCCACTGTACCATTATTACAACATTGTAATTATGGAATCAATAAGTGTTCAGTTGAAAGCTCTTTGTCTTGACCCATTCTCTTATTTTATTATTTGATTACATCACTTACATTTCCCTGTTTTGATCTTGGTCTCCTAACGCAACCCCCTGTACAATTAATTTAATTTAATCTGATGGGGATTCATAGACAATCACCAAAAGAAAAAAAAAAAAACCAATGGTAACCCTTTTATATAAATGTGACTCTACTGCGCTTAATGATCCAAAAGGACCCTGCAAGACCAGCAAGCTACATTATGCAACACTGTTTATGCACATTCACAAAAGGATATTCTTTTTTGAGATAGCCTACATTAAGTATAAGGACAGAATGTCTCATTGCTCAATGAAACTGTAACCTCTTCCTTCATGAATCTCACAGAAGAGCATCAAGAGACACCCTGTGTCTATTCAAACTTTTCTTGTTTGGAAACATCACCAACAGCAGTGGATGTGTTGCTCTATATGCCTAGCGATAGTTGTCTCACTGACCGTGTGTGGAAACTTGCTTGTGATCATCTCCATCTGTCACTTCAAGCAGCTTCAGACACCAACTAACTTCCTTGTGCTCTCTCTGGCCATGGTGGACTTTCTTGTTGGGGTAATTCTGATGCCCGTCTATTTTCTTACGTGGATAGATCAATGGAGGTGCTTTGATATATTGTATTGCACAAGTTTTAAGTTAGCAGATTATTGCTTTACTTGCATATCAGTTTATAATGTAGCTTTAATTGGATTGGACCGATATCTTGCCCTCTCCAACCCTTTTCACTATTCCATGAAAATTACAGTGAATGTAACTTTGAGGATGATTGTCATACTTTGGTTGTATTCATTAATGTACAATATGGTGCTTTTTTATTTCAATGGAGATTTTACTGACATGAAAGAAAACATCACATGTGGTGAGTGTGTTGGTACATTTAATAAAGTATGGGCTATTGTTGACTTCATAATTGCATTTGTTTTACCATGCTCAATGATTGTAATTATAAACTTGAAAATTTTTGCTATCGCTAAAAAGCATGCAATTAAAATTAGAAGTGTCAGACAGTGCCCAAAAAATGATCATGGTTCTATGGCCTCTGAAAGGAAGGCAGCAAAATCCCTTGGAATTCTAGTGGCAGTCTTCCTTCTGTGTTCAGTACCCTACTATGTAAGTACATTCGTTGAAATCTATTTTAAGAACAAATCTGTCGATCTTGCAATTTCAATTACAGTACCTCTGTTATATTTGAATTCTTCTATCAATCCAATCATTTATGCTCTTTTTTATCCATGGTTTCAGAGGTCTGTTAAACTCATACTAACACTCAGAATATGTGGCTCAGAGTCTTCTATGTTGAATGTGCAACGGGAAACCTAACAATCTCCGATGAACGTCAAATGAATGTGATGTTTATAAACCAGTTTAAATTTTTTCATCCTTGTTTTACACAGATTGTCAAAAAGCCCTCTGCTTGCAGTGTCTAACACACCAAACATAGCATTGATTGCCCTCATGATGTTATTATAACAGTGTTTTTAAACTTCATTACAAATGTACAGTGGACTAAAAAGGCCTTAAAGGCCTTCCATATGAACATTCCTAGGAAGTTGTTCTAAAACGTAAATAAATGTTAAATTCCCTGTAAGATGTCGTTCTTTTTTAAAGTTCCTTGTCTTTTTGAAACTTTATGTATGTTTTCACACTTGACAACCCATTGTTCCTACAGTTTGATAAAATTCTACTGTTTTCCTTTCTTGTAATTTTTTATATAATATAATAAAATAAGGTCCTTTTAGAGGTACAAGACATTTTCATGGTGAGCAGCATGAACCAATGAACTTTTCCTACTGTGTAGGGTCATGGATTTTACCTTCAATAGAGGCAAGTGACTCAGTCAGGTCGCAGAGTAATTCAGCAATATAACTTGTATTTGGCCAAATAGGATAAACTGTTCTCAGCACTCATCACAGAGTTCGAGAAGAGTGTCTCAAACTTCTGTTTACAAGTTCTGCCTCTTATATCTTTCTGTAAGCTATCTTTCTATGAGGTGATTTGCATGGCATGACACTTTCTTACTCCCCCGCCCATACCTACTTTCTGCTTTCCTGAAAACCATTTTTGATTCACTCCAGAAACCCTGACGAAACAACTAGTTTCCTGGCACCTCACGGCAGGGGAGGGTGTCCCTTCTTAATCTAAATTCTTTTTCTGCCTTCGCATACAATCCTGATTATATTCTATTGCAAGTGTACTTTTAACTATGAATTTTACTTTATTTACGAAGTATCTTTCAAGTCATGTTTACATATACGTGACCTTCTCAGCCACCTGTGGCAAGCTTCTTGTCTTCCCCTTTGTACCAGAAATTGTTGTAGTTGAAACTTGACAGGACCCCCAGAACTTTATCTATCTGACTCCCTCAACTCTGTTCCTTCTCAGAACCTTTCCATTTTGCACAATTAGTTACATACAGTTTTGTTATAAACATATAAAAATACATTCATATAGTTAAACACAATACGCAGGCTTTTACTTCTCATCCTGAATCATTTCACATTCATTACAATAACATTACAAAAACATTTTCACATCATTAAAAACAAAATATTGAATAGTTTGGAAATAAGTTATCTTTATGCATGACAAAGCAGGTATATATATTTTAAAATGCATTTTAATTCATTTTAATTTACCTATGTAGTTGTTGACTAATTTATCTAAATTATGGTTGCAGTTAAAATTTGGAACTCTTTTGTTTACTTTTTACGGAAAGTAAAGTTTTGCACCTTGTGAATTTCCGAATCTGAACACAAACTGGAATTTTCTGTGGCACTTGCAGACCAATAAAAATGAGCCTAGGTAAGTGGTGGAAGACCACATCTACAAATACTGAGAAATGGAACCAGTCACTTCCTTTACTTTCTGAAGGTCTTAACTTCACAAATATAGCCTTCTGGCCTAGCCATTCTTGGATCGATATATTGTGGGGTGGAGTCATGTTTTCTGCGGGGGTTAAGCTGCAGATCTGTCTTGGCTGGGTTTTGTCCCCTATGCAGTCCAACCAGTACCTGGCCCTTGCTAGTTCCCTGGTTTTCATCATGGCGTTTGTGATGTTCTGGAAAAGCTGCTGCACTATTTCTGTAGCAGGAGGCTATGTAGCCACTACGGTGATGTGGGTGAGAACCAACCGCTAGGGGGTGCTAGTGTAGTCCGACTACGCCACTCCCAATTGGAGGCGGGAGCCCTCTATATTGTTGAAAACACTAAAACCTAGGGCTAGGGCTGAGGGTCTGGGTGCAACAGTGACCATATAACACACTTACAACTGAACGTTCAAGGAATAACAATTTTTATTATACAAATATAAAAGACCAGACATTGACATTAGCAATATATTTCTCTTTTCAACTGATCAACAGAACAGGAATACAATAATAAATTGCTTTTGGACCAGCTGCACACTTCCTACAGATCATAAATACAATGCCTTAAACGCCACTGGGGGAGGGCAGAAGATCTACTAGTGAGCAATAATATACGCCAACAATGTAGTATGATTCTAAGAATAGGTCTACATTTGAGGATAAAACTACACCACTAAGCTTTAGATAAATAACAATGGATACAAAGTATTTCAGTTTTAAAAATACAAGCTAAAATGGCAGCCACAGCAAGTAACAAATAAAATCTATAAAAGCAGTCGGATTTACATATCGTCGGACATTCAGCACGGGTGTGAGCAATAGCAAACTTGCGTATATTATATGACGATAAGATACGCTAAACACAGCTGAGGCCAGTTACGGGCAAACAGTGGCGAAACGGAGATAATAGGAATGTTCCTACCAATGTCAGGTCGACCCTAGTATCTATATGAGAGAAGAGGAGAAACCGGAACCGAATTGAAGTAGCCGATGCAAGCGTACATAGTACCAAGGCAGCAGATCAGAGCTCTCCCGTGCTGAAGCCGAATCCAAACTGCGTTGTTTTAGAAGTCACCGAGTCGGGTTTTTATGCCGTGGTCCACAACTGGATACGCAATACGCAATTAGCGGGTTGTCTAGGAAACAGGTAATAATAAAGCAGACTATCCATCTACCTCTCTATTCCGTAAACCAATGCGTGAGGGAACTCAATTACACCGCACCCGTGAATCACATGGCAAAAGTCTGAGTTTACTCACACACTTGCAAAATCATATCACCCTACACACAGTTGTGAGTGAATCACAGCAAGGTAAGAACTAACACACACACACACACACACACACACGTGCCGCTGTTCCTATTAGTCCCGCATATCTGTAATTTCATATCTGTATTTTGAACTCACTACAGCTATACAGGGAGGGCAGCTGTCCCAGTCTCTCCACTTTTTTTGTGCCTGCATGCATTGGGGTACATGACCGCAGGGGTGATTGTAGAAGTATTGCGTTAGAATGTCAGCCGCAAAAAACTCGAAACATTGGGTTATGTCCACGGACCATATAAAAATATGGACGAAGTGATCATGACGTCACCCACTGATTTGCTATGGTTAGTGCTCACTGGTGCATGAAGCCCAAACTAGGGCGCAGCCATTGCCTGTTGCAACCAACGCAAGCCCAGTGGAGTGAAAGAGTGGAGTCCACGACTACAGGAAAATCCACCCCGACTACATAACATGGTAATTAGACACGCCCACGTCTGGACAACAAGCATGCCCTTGCAACCACAGAAACGTACTGTCATAACATTTCAAAAACTTTAATTGTGCAAGATACGTTTAGTGTTAAGATATTCACATAGAAAATAGATCACTAGCTAGCTAGCTTACTAGCTAACTAGTTATATAGACAGATAGATAACAGAACTCTAGATAGCTAGACAGATATATCACGAGATAACTATCTAGCAAGTTAGCTAGATAGACAGATAGATCGATAGCAAGACAGTAAGCTTGCTTCCCCTGGCTAAGTAATCCCCCCAGCTTGTCTTCTTAAAGAAGCTTCAAAACTGCTTACAAATCTGATTTCACCAACAACATATACAAATTATAAAAAACAAGACTTTATGAGAATCGACTGAAACCCTGAAATGGTCAGAAATGTATTAACCGAAAGAACTGGAGAGAAGAATCCTTAGAATAGCAGTCAGTACAGTTGAATGCAGCACACAACTGTGAGGGAGTTGGAGTTTTGGGAGACCAACCGCGACTGAACAGGGGGTTCTTTAAGCTATTAACCAGAGGTAAAATAGCCACAAAGTCTCAAGAGACACGGGAAAGGAAAACAATACTCCTTAGGAAGAGTATCCCAAAGAAAAGCTCTACACGACCCACGTACTGGGTAAAAAGAACTAAAGCTTAAGGAGTATGAAAATAAAACAAAACTGCCGGAGCAGAAAACGGGCAACTCAAAGAAAACAGACCTCGAACCGAGGCTGAAAAAGTAAAACCCTAAAGAAAGAATACTGAGCTTAGATTGTGGCACTAACTGGTTGCCAACAATCTAAAAAAGCTAAAGACTGTTGTGCTAATTTTATAGCCACAACAATCCAATATCGCAACTCAATCCTATACCTTTACCTTTACCTCGCTTGACAGAATACCGGCTTTCGTGCAACATAAGTGACACTGAAGCAAAGCTCATCGGCTTGCTCAGGGTTTAAATAGAATGCCAACAGGTGCAAATTGTAAAAGGAAATTTGCACGTGTATAATTTAAATCAACTCAATGGCCGTAATAACTGAAGAAAAGGCGCATGAAAAAACCAATGGCCGTAATAACTGAAGAAAAGGCGCAGGTAGGAAAATAAATGGTGGTATCAGCCAAAACCATGACAGGACCCCCCCTCTAAGGACCGGCTCCAGACGGGCCCTCCGAACCACGCCTGCGGAAGTCATGAATAAGCTCAGGGTCCAAAATGTCTCTGGAGGGGACCCAACAGCGTTCCTCGGGGCCATAGCCCTCCCAGTCAATAAGGAACTGATCCCCTCGGCCCACTCGTCTCTCAGCCAGAATGCGGCGTACTGTATATACCGGCTCCCCATCAATGAGCCGAGGTGGGGGCGGCGGGTGGTCCGCCGGAGCCAACGCGCTCACGAGAACCGGTTTAAGGCGAGAGACATGAAACGTCGGGTGGATCTTCATGGAACGAGGGAGCTGCAAGCGAACCGTGACCGGGTTGATTTTACGCACAATCTTAAAAGGGCCCACAAACCGAGGGGCGAGTTTACGAGATTCAACTCGTAAAGGAAGGTCACGGGTAGATAACCAAACCCGTTGACCCACCCGATAGGAGGGTGCCGGACGGCGAAACCTGTCGGCAAGTCCCTTCTGTTTGGCCGAGGAGCGCAGGAGGGACGCACGGACTTTCCTCCACGTGGCCCGACATCGCCGAACAAAGAACCCAGCAGACGGCACCTCGTTGTTCTTCTCCAGTTCTGGGAACAGAGGAGGTTGGAATCCAAACTGGGCCTCAAATGGTGAGAGCCCCGTGGACGCGTTACGCAGCGTATTATGGGCATACTCCGCCCACGCGAGATGACGGCTCCACGATGTCGGGTTGGAGGAAGCCAGACAACGAAGAGTGTTCTCTAGCGTCTGGTTGGTACGTTCCGTCTGTCCATTAGTCTCCGGGTGGAACCCCGACGAGAGACTGACGGACGCACCCAAAAGAGAACAAAACGACCGCCAAAACCGAGAGGCAAATTGAGGCCCCCGATCAGACACCACGTCTTGAGGCAGACCATGCAGTCTGAAGACGTGGTCGACTACCAGCCGTGCAGTCTCTGGTGCGGATGGCAATTTAGGCAGCGCAATGAAATGGGCTGCCTTAGAAAACCTGTCCACCACAACCAGGATAACGGTGTTGCCATCAGAAGCCGGCAGACCGGTGATAAAATCCAAGGCAACGTGGCTCCATGGACGACTCGGGACGGGCAAAGGGCGTAAAAGCCCAGAGGGTTGGAGCTGAGAACCTTTGTTGCGGGCACAGACCGAACAAGCGGAAATAAATTCCCGAACATCCCTTTCCATCCCAGGCCAAAACGCGCCTGGCCAGGAAATCCTTAAACCTGTGGATGCCAGGATGCCCAGTTAGATGGGAGAAATGTCCCCACTGCAGCACCTGGGCACGTACCTTGGATGGCACAAAAAGACAGTTAAGGGGTCCCCCACCTGGATCCGGCTCCAGTCGTTGAGCCCTCCGCACCACAGACTCAATGTCCCACATAACTGGGGCCAAAATCTGGGTGGTAGGAACAATGGGCTCAGAGAAGTGGTCACTGTCAGAGTGATCGAAAATCCGGGAGAGTGCGTCAGGCTTGATGTTTTTTTAACCTGGGCGATATGTTAGTAGAAAGTTAAAACGAGAGAAGAAAAGCGACCAGCGAGCTTGCCGCGAATTGCGCCGCTTTGCGTTCTGAATGTACTCTAGATTTTTGTGGTCGGTCCACACTGTGAAAGGGTGTTCAGCTCCCTCTAACCAGTGCCGCCACTCCTCTAGAGCCAGCTTAACCGCCAAAAGTTCCCGGTCCCCGACGTCATAATTTCTCTCAGCCGGAGAAAGTGACCGAGAAAAATAAGCACAGGGGTGCATTTTTGATCCTGGGGAGAACGTTGTGATAAAATTGCCCCTACCCCAAGCTCCGAGGCGTCCACCTCTACCACAAACGGGAGTGAAGGGTTAGGGGTTATCAGGATGGGCTCCGAACTGAACCTCCTCTTCAACTCCGTAAAAGCAGCCTCGGCTTTGGGCGTCCACTCAAAGCGTGAAGGGGTATTTTTCTTCGTCAGTGCGGTAATTGGCGCCACCACTGAACTAAAATTGCGTATAAAACGCCTGTAAAAATTAGCGAACCCCAAAAACCGCTGCACTTGTTTGACCGATTCTGGGGTAGGCCAATTCATGACCGCGGAGAAACTTTCTCTGGATCCATTTGTACCTTCCCCTCTGTCACAATGAACCCCAGGAAAGAAACGGATTTGGCATGAAACTTACATTTCTCTGCCTTTACAAATAGCTGGGCGTCCAAGAGACATTTTAAAACCTGTCTAACATGTCTGACGTGCTCCGAAAGACTGGCAGAAAATATTAAAATGTCGTCTAAATAGACAAACACAAATTTCTCCAGCATCTCTCGTAGCACGTCATTCACAAATGCCTGAAAAACAGAGGGGGCGTTAGTGAGACCGAATGGCATGACCCGATATTCGAAGTGGCCGTTGTGCGTATTGAAAGCCGTTTTCCATTCGTCTCCCTCACGTATACGCACTAAATTATAAGCGTTACGGAGGTCGAGTTTAGTGAAAACTGACGCATCCTGGAGGCGTTCGAAAGCTGAGTTCATGAGGGGCAATGGATAGCGGTTTTTAATAGTGATATTGTTCAATCCTCTATAATCAATACATGGTCTCAGTCCACCGTCTTTTTTCTTCACAAAGAAAAACCCTGCCCCCGCCGGCGAAGTGGATGGTCGGATAAAACCGTTAGCTAATGCCTCTTGGATGTATTCCTTCATAGCTGTACTTTCCGGCGCTGATAAGGAATATAAGGAACCGCGAGGCGGTACTGTGCCAGGATGTAGATTAATGGCACAATCGTACGGTCTGTGAGGTGGCAAGGTGGTAGCCCTTTGTTTGCTAAACACCTCAGCGAGATTCGCGTAATCGGCTGGTACGTTAGGTGGTAATGGAAACTGAAGCGCACCCACCATACTGGTATTTTCTGAACTAGCGGGAGAGTGGGGCATGGAGTCAGAGATAGTCTCTGGTTCCGTTAACTCCCCTAGGGATAAGTCATCAACCGGAGGATCCCAGTCGAACCCCGAATCCCAATCCAAACTCTCCTCTCTGTCCTCAGGTGGGGATGGCGCAATTGGGTTGGACGGAAACCCCTCTTCCTCATCGTCCCAAGCCGAATTAGTCTCTCTTTGCCAACCACGAAAATTAGGAGTTGGTGATGACCTCTGTTGGCAATGTTTGACACACTTGGGCCCCCACTGAATCACTGTGTTTTTCTTATTGCCCCAGTTAATGTGCGGCTTATGTTTCATCAGCCACGAATGACCTAAAACAAGTGGATAGGCTGGTGAATCAACCAGGAAGAGCCGGACTCGCTCCGAATGACCACCAAAAGGGACACGCATGCAGACAGGGTCGGTAATCTCTTTAACCACTTTTTAACCACTTCTCTCCCAGTGGGCGACCGTCAAGAGCTGTAATGTGGCGAGGCCGTGAAAGGAGAACCACAGGCAATCCAATTTCACTAGCCCAATTAGAATCCACAAAACAGTCAACTGCTCCTGAATCTAAAAAGGCGTCAGTTTTAACTAATTGGTTATTCCAGGATAGCTCAATGGATAAAACAGTTCGAAAGGCTGATGGGTTACGCCTCACTGGGACCTTTCTTTCACCTAGTGAGGCCTCCTGTTTCCCCCCAGCTTAGGGCACTCATTCTTAATGTGTCCCTTCTGTCTGCAATACCGACACCATTTGCTGCGCTGCCTTTGTTCCTGCACATTGCGTAGGCTGGAGCTATCTATCTGCATTGGTTCATCATAGCTCAGAGAGCCTAATGGGGGAACCAAAACTGCAGGCTTAACCGGAAGAGAGGCAACATATGGGAGGGAACGGTTCCTCCTCTCACTTCTCTCTCGCTCACGTTCCCGCACTCGGTTATCAATCCTGATAGCCGTCCTTACCAAAGCATCCAATGTGGCCGGGGGCTCAAGAGTTGCTAAAGCGTCTCTCACTGGCTCTGAGAGCGCATTCTTAAATAACGTCATGAGCGGAGCCTCTGACCAACCTGTTTCACCAGCCAATGAACGAAACGTGACAGAAAAGGCTGCTACACTGTTCTCTCCCTGACGAATGCGCGTTAGCCTTGTAGCTGCTTCCTCTCCGGTAATATCATGATCAAAGACCGACGCCATTTCTGCCATTAAACTTCCAGACGTGTTCATTACAGGGGCTTGTGAACGGATGAGCGGCTCAGCCCATGCAAGGGCTGTCCCTGTTAGAAGGGATAAAATAAAGGACACCCGTGAATCCTCCGTAGTGAAACGTGATGGTTGAGCTCTAAAAAATATCGTACATTGCGCTAAAAAACCCCTGCATCTCCCTGCTTCTCCATCATACCGCAGGGGAAGCTGCAGTTTAGGTTCGCGGACAATGACTGATACCATCGGCTCTGGGGTCGGGGGAAAGGAAGGTGCTTGTGGAACTGTGGGGTTTAATGCGCAAGCCAGTTGGCGAACACTGTCAGCAAGCTCCCGCAGTGCATTCTCCTGGCTGCGCAAACTTTCTTCCTGACGGTGCAGGCGTTCAAGCATTTCCCCCTGCCGTTCGTAAGAGGTTGCTTGTTGGGAATGTAATATCTGAATGCCCCTATCATGGGCGGTTAGGGCAGCCTGTTGAGCTGCAACAGCCTGTTCTAAGCCCGTTGGAGTCGCTGGTACATCCATTTCGTGGCTTCAGTGTACTGTGAGGGAGTTGGAGTTTTGGGAGACCAACCGCGACTGAACAGGGGGGTTCTTTAAGCTATTAACCAGAGGTAAAATAGCCACAAAGTCTCAAGAGACACGGGAAAGGAAAACAATACTCCTTAGGGAGAGTATCCCAAAGAAAAGCTCTACACGACCCACGTACTGGGTAAAAAAGAACTAAAGCTTAAGGAGTATGAAAATAAAACAAAACTGCCGGAGCAGAAAACGGGGCAACTCAAAGAAAACAGACCTCGAACCGAGGCTGAAAAAGTAAAACCCTAAAGAAAGAATACTGAGCTTAGATTGTGGCACTAACTGGTTGCCAACAATCTAAAAAAGCTAAAGACTGTTGTGCTAATTTTATAGCCACAACAATCCAATATCGCAACTCAATCCTATACCCTTACCTTTACCTTTACCTTTACCTCGCTTGACAGAATACCGGCTTTCGTGCAACATAAGTGACACTGAAGCAAAGCTCATCGGCTTGCTCAGGGTTTAAATAGAACGCCAACAGGTGCAAATTGTAAAAGGAAATTTGCACGTGTATAATTTAAATCAACTCAATGGCCGTAATAACTGAAGAAAAGGCGCATGAAAAAACCAATGGCCGTAATAACTGAAGAAAAGGCGCAGGTAGGAAAATAAATGGTGGTATCAGCCAAAACCATGACAACAACATTTTTGGACCTTGGACTTAAAATGGTGAGATCGTATGTAGCTAGCTAATCAGAATAAAACGACACGGCTTCACACCTGTTGCTGAAGCACTCTGCCTGGCTGCGAGGATGGGGAAATCCTGTATAGTCATACGGTAGTAGGACAAGCCACATTGCATGCACTGAAATTAACCCAGATTTGGGAATTTTGGTGGCATTATTTTAAAAAATCAGACACAGTGGAGGCATTACAAGGGATGGGATTAACTAGTTAAACCATAATTTCTTGTGTAAAAAATGTATTGACTTTATATTTCCTCAGAGAAAATTGGCCTCTGTTCAGGCTTTTCCCATTAACTTAACATTGGGTGGGCGGGGTTTCAAGTTCTTTTTGCAACCAGGTGTCGCAGTTCACTCTGTAGCCACTGGGGTAAAAGGCTTCACTAATAGAGGCGAGTTGTTGGCGCTTGGTTATGACAGCCATTATATCGATCGGAGATGAGCACGGGTACATATACTGTTCCTTATTGAGACCATTTAAAGGGGAATTTCACTTTATAACACTTCTGGGGTCATTTTCACACCTACCCGGGCTTTTGTCTGCACCCCAGACAGTTTTTAGGTTGCTTGCTTCAATATTTAGATATTTAGATATACCCGTGTAAGAACCCACCCCCCACCCCCCATCCAATAGAAGCCCATTCATCAGAAGTCGCGCAATGATATGCATCCTCGAGTTCGACACTAAACTGCCTGGGTCTACTTCCTACATTTGTAAAGGAAAGCAACAAAACATTACAAAAACAGTACACAAGCCCCCCCAGAATTTACTGTGGCAGCAAAACCGCCTAGGGGTCTGGATGACACGGCCAAACCTCCCCAGTTTCTTGCCCGCAGCCCCGGACGGATCAGGACCCATACCAGAGTCAGTTTTAGGGCTGTTACCAGGGTCAGGGTTTAAGTCAGGGGTAGGATTTCTCGACCTGAGAGCAGGAGGGCGACCTCTGCGTGGAGGACAAGCGACCTCTACCAGCGAATCTAAATCGACGTGCGCCGGCTTTAAGCGGTCTACGGTAATGCGGTCAGACCTACCACCGATATCCAAAACAAAAAATTTCTCCCCGGACTTTAATACCCGAAACGGTCCCTCGTAAGGAGGCTGCAAAGGGCCACGATGCTTATCTTGTCGCACAAACACAAAGCGCGCCTCACCCAAACCTGGATGAATGTGGGAGCATGGCAAACCGTGATGCGTCGTAGGCACTGGGGCGAACGATTTCAGACCGTCCCTCAGAACCGGGAGTTGGCGCATAGCTGACCAAGGCACCGAACAGCTAGGTAAAAACTCCCCTGGTACGTGCAACGGTTGCCCATAAACTAGCTCCGCAGATGATGCTCCTAAATCAGCCTTCCTAAGACCCAGTAAGACCCACGGGAGCGTATCAAACCAAGCGTCCCCCTGCAGTGCAGCGCGGAGGGACACCTTTAACGAACGATGAAAGCGCTCGCACATCCCGTTAGCCTGAGGGTGATACGCCGTAGTCCAATGCAGCGTCACCCCCAACTGCCGAGCTATCGCCGCCCACAACTCTGACGTGAACTGAGCCCCACGGTCGGAGGATAAATCGGCTGGAACCCCGAAACGCGAGACCCACGCATTAATAAACGCCCGAGCCACCTCAGCAGTGGTGGTGGACGTCAGCGGTATCACCTCCGGCCAACACGTGGTCCTATCTACGATTGTTAAAAGGTGTGTGTAACCCCGCGACGGAGGCAACGGCCCCACTAGATCCACATTAACGTGGTCAAACCGCCTTTCAGGGATGGCGAACGGCGCTAAAGGAGCCTTGGTGTGCTTGTGAACTTTAGCCCGTTGACACGCTAAGCAAGCATTCACCCAGTCACGGACATCCTTTTTCAGGCCATGCCACACAAACCTTCCAGACAATAGCTTTTGCGACGCCTTGCGGCCCGGATGGGATAGGTTGTGTAAAACCTCGAAAATACGCCGCTGCCAAACCACGGGCACCACTGGTCTGGCGACCCCGGTGGACACATCACAAAGGAGTGGGGTGCCTGAAGGACCAAAACTTACCTCCTGCAGCTGCAGACCTGTAGTCGCTGTGCGTAACGCCTGCACTTCGGGATCAGACGCCTGGTCAGCAGCCATCTGCCCGTAATCAACCCCTAAATTGACCGCGTCCACTATGGACCGCGAAAGACAGTCAGCCACCACGTTGTCCTTACCTGCGACATGCTGGATGTCCGTGGTGAACTCGGAGACGAATGCCAACTGCCTTTGCTGATGGGCGGACCACGGCTCCGAAACCTTAGCCATAGCTAGAGCTAAAGGTTTGTGGTCTACAAAGGCCGTGAACGTGCGGCCCTCGAGCAGGTACCAGAAATGGCGCACAGCTAAATAAAGAGCAAGGAGCTCGCGATCGAACGTGCTGTAATTGCGCTCAGCAGGACGGAGCTGGCAGCTAAAAAAAGCAAGCGGCTGCCAAACCCCATTTATTAGCTGTTCATGCACCCCGCCAACCGCAAAATCTGATGCATCCGTAGTTACAGAAACCGGCGCGTCCGGCCAAGGGTGCGTAAGGAGAGTAGCATTCGCTAATGCCTCTTTAGTTTTTAAAAAAGCATGCGACATCTCGGCCGACCAACTTACCAGTTGCTTCGCTGTGGCCCCTTTAAGGGCAGCGTACAGGGGCAGCATTAGCTGAGCGGCTCTGGGAATGAAGCGATGGTAAAAATTTACCATGCCCAAAAACTCCTGCAAAGCCCGAACTGTAACCGGTCGCGGAAAAATTTGAATAGCCTCGACCTTGGAAGGGAGGGGCACCGCACCTTCCCTGGTGACGCGGTGGCCGAGGAAATCCACCACGGGAACCCCAAATTGACATTTGGCAAGGTTAATAATTAACCCGTGTTCGCTGAGGCGCGCAAAAAGGGCCCGGAGATGGGCCTGGTGCTCATCGCTGGAGGCACTGGCTACCAGGATGTCGTCTAAATAAACGAAAAGAAAAGGCATATCCCGCAAAACCCTATCCATTAAGCGCTGAAAAGTTTGGGCCGCATTTTTTAAATCAAAAGGCATTCGTAAAAACTCAAATAGCCCAAACGGGGTTATTACCACGGTTTTAGCGATATCTTGTGGCTGAACCGGAACCTGGTGATAACCCCTGACTAAATCAATTTTCGAAAAAAAAACCTTCCCAGCTAATCGAGCCGAGAAATCCTGTATGTATGGTATAGGGTAGCGGTCAGGGGTCGTGGCGTCATTCAGTCGTCGATAGTCCCCGCAAGGTCGCCACCTCCCCCCCTGTTTTCGGAACCAAGTGGAGGGGTGAGGCCCAAGGACTGCTGGACCTACGCACAATCCCCAAGCGTTCCATGGAGTCAAACTCCGCTTTAGCCACAGCCAGCTTCTGCGGGTCCAACCGCCTTGCCCGGGCATGGACCGGCGGACCCGTAGTGGCGATATAATGCTCCACCCCATGCTTGACGGCTGCCGAAGAGAACGTGGGCGTGGTGAGGTCCGGGAATTCCCTCAGGAGGCGCTGAAACACATCCGCAGATGACAGGGCGCTAGACAGCTTGGACGTTCCGGTGCTGCTGGAAGAACCCGGAAGCGTTGCGAATGTCTCCGCATTCACCAGCCGTCTGTTCCTGACATCGACCAGCAGGCTGTTAGCACACAGAAAATCTGCGCCCAACAACGGAGTAGACACAGACGCTAGCACAAACACCCACTGGAAATGTTGTCCGTCAAAACACAGATCCACTGCTCGTCTGCCAAAAGTGGGGATAGTGCTGCCGTTGGCTGCCTCCAGAGGTGGTCCACGACCCCCAGTCTGTACGTCCAAAGCAGACGCAGGGAGGACGCTAACCTGCGCGCCTGTGTCGCATAGAAATCGTCGATCAGAAACAGAGTCTGTAACAAAAAGCGAACTACTAGCCTGGCCGACACTCAACGCAGCTAATGAGCGTCGGCTCTGCCGTTTCCCGACACGAAAGAGCAAGGTGGACGGCACTTCTTAGCGCGTGGGCCAAACCTGGCATGATAGTAGCAGAGGCCCGCTGTAAGTCGTTGCTGTTGGGCAGCGGCGATGACATCCTCCCGGATAGCCTGCACATCAGCAGCGCCAACCACCCTTACTGCAGGACCAGGCAGCCGGCTGGAGTTTAAAACTTTATCAGCTTCCCTGGCCAGAGCCCTGTGGTCTTTCAACGGGGAACCTGCCAGAGCTGCACGCACTTGACTGGGCATCTGCTGCATAATTCCCGGAATATGAAGCAAGGTTGGTGGTTACCCAAAAGTGTCAGCATATGGTCCATTAATTCCGAAGGTTTAGAATCACCCAAACCAGGCAGTGTAAGGAGCTTGCGAGCACGCTCAGGTTCTGACAGCTCGAAAGTCTCCAAAAGGAGCTGTTTGAGAGACAAGTACTTATCCTCTTCCGGAGGATCCTGGAGTAGGCTTAATACCCGCGATAATACCTGCTGTCGAACTATTCAAAGCAGCAACCACGTAGTAGTATTTCATGTCCTCCTGCGTTATGCCTCTCAACGCGAACTGAGCCTCCACTTGAGCGAACCACACGGCGGCATGTTCCTGCCAGAACTCCGGGAGCTTGAGAGCGACGGCGTGCATCTTTCGCAGAGAAAAGAACAACTTCGGAATCGTCCGAAGAAGCGTCAGGGTCACCAATGTGGAGTTTGCAGAGAAAAACGACTGGCTTGGTTTTCAAGTATGCAAAAACAACTTTATTCGAGCAGATCGCTCTGGAAAACATACATTCAGACCGCCACGTCAGGAAGCTCTGAACTCCCTCGCTAAACCCCCGGCTTATCTCTACCTCCCGGCTGACACGTCACCTGTCAGGTGAGTCTGAGAACGTGGGCGTGTTGCCACAGGGGATTCTGCCTCTCTCCCCCCAGTGCTCACTACAGTACAATATTAACATAATGAAATAACTAATCGAAAAATGATGAGCGACACATTCATTAGAATGACAATATCAGTCATGAGAAGCAGGGATGTGTGTTTACAATGAGTTTAACGTGGAGTTTGATGTTGAATGGACTTCTATTGGATGGGGGGGGGGGGTTTCTTACATGGGTATATCTAAATATTGAAGCAAGCAACCTAAAAACTGTGTGGGGTGCACACAAAAGAGGTCGGAACCTCCATTAATGTCATCAAGGTGAGGATTATGTGAAATATGTTTAATTTTCCGAACCCAGAAATTTTAGCCATAAACACCCTCGTTTGACATCCGGCACTCTGAATACCAAACAAAAATGAAATCGGCGAATTCGCTGATAGGGAGGGCAAACTATTGGATCAACCTATATGAAAACGAACAACTCACACCCAGATGAAAATTAAGACATTTATTGTTAATGTCTTATATAAGTTATAAATATTCATGTGTAATCTAAAGATGAGGTTCAACAATTAACAAAGGTTGCAGACATGGACAGTCATGAAGGTAAAAGACCAAAAACACAGCTTATTTGTCCTGAAGTAGTCCAAAATTAAAAAACCAAAGACAGCAGAATATTCCAAAAGAACCAGAGATGAAATTTAGAATGCCAGACCTAAATGCAGGACTCAAATACCCACTTCCAACTAACTGTTATATACTTCTTCTTTGCACGTTTTCTGAACTGACTGCTGACAAAAAGAAAGCCGCATATTTTATCTAGTGAAAGAGAGAAGGGGGGAAGGAGGATAGACACCCCCTTTGACACACACACACACAGACCCGCACTCACACACAGATACACACATCCACACCTAAAATGGCAACCCACCCCCCCAGTTCCTGCTTCTTATCTTACATTTCTGACAAGTGATATTTCAGTGTCTTTATTTAACATATTTGCGAAAAATGTGCTAAGTTTTATGTCTCTGTGACTTGTCTCACAGGAAACCGAGTAGATTTAAGGAGAAAAAATAAAAAAAGTAAAACCATAGGAAAACAATACAGGATTCGCCTGATGCACTACCTCTAATTATCCATGTGGGCTTAAAGCCCTAATTAACCCAACAGGCTTGTAGCAGCCAATAATGTAATAACTACCGTTAATGTAATAACTGCCAATAACGTAATCATTTTTCCGTTCTTAATGTAATAAAAGATGATAATATAATAACTGACCAATAATGTAATACATTTTCTGAATCAATAACGTAATAACTTTTTGCATATAATGTAATAAGTTATTACATTATTGGCTGGTTATTACATTATTAGCTGGGTTTTTAAAAAATCATAAAAAATGTAATAACAGGAGCCGATAATGTAATAATATACTTATATCGCTTTAAGTTTTATTTATTGGCTATAAAGTGTCACACTTCCATGACACTTACCCTTGTTTCCTCTTTCAAATAGCTGCTCAAAAACCTGACCACACGCACACACACACAGCACACGCACACACACACACACCTACTCTCTCTCTAGGAATTATGACTATTTATTTGTTTGTGGTGCTTGGTTTGTGGTGCTTGGCTTGGACTTATCTCCAGCCCTGCCTTCTAGTCCTTAACCATTTGAGTACCAAATGAAGTGTGAGCACATATGTTCGCAAACACAGACAATTACTCTTATGTCATATAATATGAAATCTATACCTCTTTGAAGATGCTTTGTCCAGCACTCTCTCTCTCTCTATGTATAGCCTATATACCAAACCTGAATCCTGAAAGGTTACATGAAAATGTATTACCAAATCAGAATCCTTGCCCTATTGACATCCCTGGCTATTTGAATACAGTCATGACAAGCTCAACAAAGAGTCTAAAACCGAAGCAACTGATATCTATAGTTCATTCTTTTTTATTTTTGCCATTTTCTCCAATTTTAGTCGTTATACCAATTCTCTGTGTGTATCACGGTCCTGGTCGATGCGCTATCCTCTGTTGGTCTGGGGAGAGTGTAGACTACTACATGCCTCTGATACATGTAGAGTCGCCAACTGCTTCTTTTCACGTGACAGTGAGGCAGAGGTGGGAGTAAGTCACACTTGTGCAAGTCTCAAGTCTTAACCTTCAAGTCTCAAGCAAGTCCCATGTCACTGTGTTTAGACTCAAGCAAGTCAAGTCGAGTCACTAGTAAATGTCAAGCAAGACAAGTCAAGTCATTGCTCAGGTCAAGCAAGTCACAAGTCAAGTCACCATGAAAGAAGTGCTTAAAACAAGATAGAAAGGGGCACAATGGCAAGCCATGTAATGAGAAAACTGCACCTGTTAGTGAGTTAGTTAGTTTCTACAACTAGGGATGGGTGTGGTTAGGAGTTTATCAATACCAATACCACTATTGATACTGCTTATCAATACCAATACTCTTATCGATACTTTCTAATTTGGAGTGCAAAATACATGTTGTTAAAATAATTATCAGTACTACTTTTATATTAGTTTGGGCAAAAAATATTTAACAAAATAGTTCTGTTGAAAAAATGAAACATATTGTTTTCTGAGACAAAACATGATGCTGGGACCAATTGGTATAGATACTGTAAATGTAATGTGTATCAAGAGAATGTTTAGTTCTTTAAAAAAGGGACGGTAAACCATTCTTTATTATTATGATAAAACTGAAAGATGTGTTACCAAATTTATCTTTGTAGGTCATGTTATATACTTGTCACGGTGAGGGCGCGGGTATGGACCCAAGCGCAGAGTGCAAAAATACAAACTCCAAAATGGGGAAAACAAAAGACTTTAATGAACTCAACGGGGAACAAGGGGAACCGAAAGCCTCGCAGGGCGGTTTAACAAACACAACGAGAATCCTAAAATGGCGGGAAAAACAAAAGTACAAAAACTCCAAAAAACGTAGAGAACCAGGCTGGCAAGGAACAGGGGACAGGCGACAAGCAGGCGTAAGGCAAGGAAACAGGCAGGCTACAAAAGGCAAGCGACAAACAAGCAAGAAGGCAACAGGCAGGCCACAAACAAGCACGCAACAGGTAGGCAATGAACACGCACGCAAGGATCCAGCACCTGAGTCGGGGAAAAGGGGGACTTAAGTAGACACGATGCAGACGAGACACAGGAGGGCACAATGAACAATCAGGCCACAGAGAGGGAAGGGAACACGAGACAATCAGCAACTAATAATGGGGTAATTGGAAACAATAAAACAATTAACAGGACACAAAGCAGAGGTGCCGCCATCTGGCGGCCCAACCAGGAATGACAGGGGGGAGACACAGAACCCTGACAATACTATATTTTACAGTTCAGAATTTTGCATTAAGAGGTTGAAAGTTGAGCACAAGGGATAATAGTGCCAGTTTGGTTGAAGGAGTTATTTAAATGCACTTGATTAAAGATTATATTTTTCATGGAAAGAAGTGGTGGTCTTTTTTATTTGAGAACACAGCATCTTCAAAGAGGTATATATTTCATATTATACAACATAAGAGTAATTGTCTGTGTTTGCGAACATGTGTGCTCCCGCTTAATTTGGTACTCAAATGGCAAAGGAGTATAAAGCAGGGCTACATCAAGTTACACAAACAATTAATTCCTAGAGAGAGAGAGAGAGTAGGTGTGTGTGTGTGTGTGTTTTCTCAGAGTTAGGACTAAGATTCAGGGGTCAGGATTGGCCTGGTTTTTGAGCAGCTATTTGAAAGAAGCAACAGTAAGGGTAGGTGTGGTGTGGGGATGGCTGGTTTAAGCAGCCACACCTGCCTGGGTCAAGCTAATTAGACCTGGCCAATTGGATAATTGGTTAATAATTAGATAATTGGCCAGGCTAATTGGACCCAGGAACAGGAGTGGCTGCACCTGTGCGTAGTGAGGTAATCACTGCGCACAGGTTAAATCTGCCATCCCCACCCACACAGGGGAGCTTCTCTGTCATGACAGTGTTTGAGATCTGCTCACTTGGCTGTAACATCTTGCCAAACCCTCATGGAATAAATGTGGACTGTTTTAACATCATCTCCCTGTGTCTCTGTGCTGGAGGGCCCCAAGGAAAGCCACTTCGGTGGCCTGTGGCAGGCGTGTTTGCCACAGTGGCGCCCAACGTGGGGCTTCTCCGGCACAAGAAAGAGGCACAGGAGGGCCAGCCAGGAAGCACACTGGAGGAGGAACAGCTGCGGTGTTCCTGACAGGGCTTTGGGCGATCCTCCAGGCCAAAAACGGGGAGCAGGAGATGACCACGGAGGGGAAGGAAGCGATCCTCAGCTGGGACGCTGGGGAGCTGGACCTGGCCGTGAAGGCAGGTCAGCTACGGGCGGTGCACGAGAGGTGGTCGCGCCGTGAGCTGGACTTGGCCGGGAAGGCGGGTCAGCTACGGGCGGCGCACAAGCAGTGGCCGCGCCGTATTGCTTCCTTTCTTGTCTGTTGGTTGTTTTAGTTCGTCGTTTTGGCCTGGTTGGGTTGCCCGGAGCCCGTGAAGGGGAAAGCCTGCACCAGCCTTCCAGCAGAGCCGACTGGCGGCCACCACACCTGCAAGGGTTCCTGGTCCCCAGCGCCGCAAGGAAGCCAGCCCAGCCAGCCCACCAGCCCAACCACCCCACCACAGCCCTGGAACAGCCCAAGCCGGTGACATCCCCACCAACCAGCTGAGCAGCCCAGGAATCCCCGCGCTCCGAGAGGGAGGAGGGGGGAGGGCTGCCTCATCATCCGGGGAGGGTCACGGCTGTGCACTGGACTGTTCCGGGGCCCTTAAAGTGTTAAGGGCGCTTGGTTTTTTGTTTCGTTTTTTTTTTTTTTTTCTCGCTTGGTTGGAGTGCTGGGGGAGTAGGCTTCGGCCAGGGATTCCCTGGCCTCAGTTTGGCGTTGGGGGTATGTGGTGTGGGGATGGCTGGTTTAAGCAGCCACACCTGCCTGGGTCAAGCTAATTAGACCTGGCCAATTGGATAATTGGTTAATAATTAGATAATTGGCCAGGCTAATTGGACCCAGGAACAGGAGTGGCTGCACCTGTGCGTAGTGAGGTAATCACTGCGCACAGGTTAAATCTGCCATCCCCACCCACACAGGGGAGCTTCTCTGTCATGACAGTGTTTGAGATCTGCTCACTTGGCTGTAACATCTTGCCAAACCCTCATGGAATAAATGTGGACTGTTTTAACATCATCTCCCTGTGTCTCTGTGCTGGAGGGCCCCAAGGAAAGCCACTTCGGTGGCCTGTGGCAGGCGTGTTTGCCACAGTAGGCCTAGGTGTTATGGAAGTTTGACACTTGATAATAAATAAAACTTATACATAGTGATACAAGTATATTATTACATTATTGGCTCCTATTATTACATTTTTAATGATTTTTTTAAACCCAGCTAATAATTTAATAACCAGTCAATAATCTAATAACTTATTACATTATGTGCAAAAAGTTATTACGTTATTGGTTCAGAAATTTTATTACATTATTGGTAAGTTATTACGTTATCGACTTTTATTACATTAAGAACGGAAAAATTATTGGCAGTTATTACATTAACTGTAGTTATTACATTATTGGCTGCTACAAGGCTTAAACCCCAAATAATTCTGCTCACTCCTTTGTTCATCCCTTGCTCCTCCCTATCATTGTCTACCCATGTTCTTTTGGTTCTGCGTCACATCCTCATGAGGGAAGTTTTCAAGTGAACTGTGTGAGAACAGAGCATCTAACGGATTGGACCTCAGCATGTATTTTGGTATATAAAATGTATGCTTTCAAAAAGTTCTCTTTCATGAAAAAGTTATGCTTTTCATTAAAAAGTCATGTTAGTCATGTTTTCTAATTATGGCTTCCTGATTCGTTTTTTACAGTAGCTAACAGGTGTATAGCAAATGGCTTGTAACTGTTTGCTAAAGTTGTTTGCTAAAGACAGTTGTGTACATATATTGCCATGGTAACGGACCCTTTTTGACAATTAGGCATACAGTAGCCTTGCTGTTCATTGGGAACTCCCTTTGACATTAAATGAAACAATTAATCTTTTTTTATATAATACGATATTGGGTAGCCACATTCTTTGTCTTGTTTGAACAAAGTATTGTGTATATGAGAATATGCAACTTCTTTATAGATTATATGCAGTATGTACATTAATAAGCCAGATTTGATATGGGCTAGCAGAAATGTCTCAGCATGAGGTATGCAGTATGTTGCCAAATAAATAAGAATTGATCATTTATTTTTATTTATATACATATATGGCTTTTTGCCCCTATCTTTATTTCTCCTCATTGAAAGACTTTATTTTCCAAAATTATGTAAAATATATTGCTATTCTCTAGGGATGTAACCATATACTCATTGTGAGCCACGACGTCGGCGTTCGAGCCCGACCGGGTGACATTTGTCGCATGCCTCTTCCCCTGTTCTCCCTGTCTCTCTTCAATGTACTGTCTAATATTGCTGAACCCCCCCCCCCAAAAAAAAAAAGATGTTGCTATACGCCAGCCTTTCCCAAACTATTTTATCATAAGCCCCCCCCAAGCAAAGCAAAGGGGGCGTCGAGTCGCACGCCCCCCCCCCCTCCCATTATTGTTATTATTACTATTATTATGAATAAAGGCCTAATAATTAATTTAAATCACTATACGTGGAACATACAACACGAGACATAGGGCTTACCTTTCTCATAGTGGAGACCATGTCAACAGCAGCTGGAAGAATTAATTCCTCTGCGATGGTGTGTGGCTTCTTACACCTAGCTACACGGTACGCAACCTGGTAGGAAGCTAACAAGGCTTTGGACGGAATTGATGCGATTTTCACAAAATGACTTTGCTGACCACAATACTCTTGTAGTTTTTTGGTGAAAAACTCCAGAGGCTTGCCAAATGGTCATTATGTTTAGTTTCTAAATGTTGTCTCATTTTGTTTGGTTTTAAACTGTCTGCTGCCAGAGTTTTTAAGCATAGTACATACACAGGCCTCTCCTCTCCCCCTACCACGATGCACGTGAACCCAAAAGCCAGGTATGAATCGTCATATTTTCTTGTTTTTGGTTTCGTCGCTTCTTCCTTTCCACTTGTTGATGGTGTTGCGTTGTTTCCTTCTGTTCTTCTTTTTGGCCCTATTTAAAACTTGTCCATTTTTTGGTTTTCTTCCATTCTGCTTTGCAAATGGAACTGCATCACGGTGCATTTCATTTTGCCACTTGACGTAGTTTCGATATTAATTTTACGCATGCGCTAAAAATAGGTCTAATCATTCAATAGTGGTCGGAATTGACCATTGATGTCATTTTCCCCCGTTCTCCTTGTCATTGACAATGAAAATATACCCATTCACCAAATTAAACAGGGAAATAATTTTATGACATTATGTATATATTAAAAAAAATCTTTTTTCTATCTGTCCCAATTCTTTTTTGCCCCTCCTGTGTATCTCTGGCGTCCCCTAAGGGGGGCACGCCCCACAGTTTGGGAAACTCTGCTATATGCTAACTAAGACCTGCCCATTTGTATAAATTTGGTAGTATTTAGATTTTTTGCCAGTGGAAAGGCATTAGTTTCAGTTTGGTGCAGTTTAGGAGCCTATCCCAGCATGCATTGGGCAAGAGGCAGGAATACACCCTGGAAAGGCCGCCAATCTATCGCGGGGCACACACACCATTCACGCACACACTCATACCTATGGGCAATTTAGACTCCATAGGTATGAGTGTGTGCATGAATGGTGTGAGTCTCCATTTAGCCTACCCTCATGTCTTAGGACTATGGGAGGAAACCGGAGTGCCCAGAACCCACGCGGACACGGGAGAACATGCAAACTCCACAAAAAGGCCCCAAGCCAAGATTCGAACCCACAAACTTTTACGTTCTGAGGTGACAGTACTACCCACTACACCACTGTGCCACCCGGAGTAGGTTGTGCTAATTATAAAAATGAGATCCTGTATAAATTAATTATAAATATTTTTAATGACTAAAAAATTAGTTTATAATGGGAATGACTCCACAAAAATAGTAAATTTATCATGACTGAATGAATGAGTAACCAAAACAGGTGCCTTTTAACCTTTCACCTCTCCCCCATTTTACAATAATCAAACAATTACTAATTTCTTACTAGGACGTGTCCTAAATCTGAGAAAAAACTGATGTTTGTCCAGCCTTTGTGCAGTCTCTGTGAGGTTGTCTGTATACGAGTGGAATCATCAATCCATATCTACAGCAAATTAATTGCCCCCTACCCTAAAGGAACTTTGAATTGCATCATTTACCATGATTGTGTGCACAAGCAGGTACCACGGAGAGTTGGAGCATCATTAAAGATGAAAAAACTCACAGAGGTGCTAACTGAGTCTCATGATACTCATTTATGCAAGTAGATTGAGAAACAACGCCTTCATTTTTTCTGTCATCTGGACTGTATCAGTAGATTAATCAAACCTATCCTGTTGATGCTATCTAGTGAAGATGTGTTGAAAACATTCATTTATTTGCCATGGGAAGGGAAGGTGTAAATCACTAATTGCCTTTCAAAATTAACATATTTACCGGCACAAAATAATGCAAAAGTACTGAAGAAATAGCCCCGAGGATAATAAGGACATTTCTCATATCTATGTATAATGTGTTACTGATATTTTGCCTATTTTTATATAGTTGCAAATATGTTTACATTTTGCTTCTATTGAAACCCAGTCGATAATAGGTGCTCTCACTCTTTTTTTCACTTTGTGTTATCTTAGTGTTGCCAAGTGTTGCCAAAGGCTGGCTGCCTGTTATGGCCTGATCAAATTTAAGACCTTGGTGCTTGCAACCAGGCAGCTAAGGGGTCAGCACCAGGGTACATCCAGAGGATCATCAGACCCTACACACCAGCCAGACCTCTCCGTTCTGCCACCTCTGGACGCTTGGCACCTCCTCTTCGCGCTGTATTCCCACTCCTGCCTGCTGTCTGTCCTGGCCCTCGCTGGTGGAATGACCTCCCGTGGCGGTCAGAACAGCAGAGAATCTTACCACCTTCAAACGCAGACTGAAGACTCATCTCTTCAGGCTGCACCTCTCCACCCCTCCCTAGCCTATAGTTTAGCTCACTGTACCTAGTTAATATGATTACGTTAGTGTATCTGGCAGGATTTGTTTTGTCTGATTAGGTGTGATTAGATGTGATTCCAGTGCTAGTTTGTACTTTGGTAGGATTCTTGCTTGCTGAACAGCTTACCACAGCATGGGTGTCAAACTCTGGCCCCGCCAAATTTGGCCCGCAGTGTAATTATATTTGGCCGGAGGCAATCCCAAATGACTACTGAGCTGGCCCGCCAGTATTATAGACAAATCCGGCAAACCCGGAAGTAAAGCGCGCCGCCATTACTGCGGTTTGCTGTTAAGAAAGTAGCGGAAGTAGTGTTGTCCCGTAGCGTGCAGCCCTGCAGGATGCTTTCATTGAAAACCATTAAGGGCACCGGCAAGTCAACTGTCACCACTGCGGCACGCAGTAATGGCGGCAGGCAAGATGGGCGCCCATAGAGTTCTGCGGATTTGTGTATACAGCGCATTCACCGCTAATACTACAAATCCCATAATGCTTCTGTTGTTTTGGCGCGTCAATCAGACAGGACCCAGAAACGCAGTAGGACGTCCAAACGTTCACAACAAACGGACAGTAGTCAATAGCGACTTCACGCTACAACTTTCACCGTGCTACCCCTTCCCAAAAATGGGAAAGAGGCGAAAACCGGAGCTTTCTGGACAGGTGGGAGGAAGATATCTGTTTACATATGTAAAGACAGACCTGTTTGTCTGTTTGGGAGTCAACGTGGCTATAACTAAGGAGTACAAACATTAGACGACACTATGAAACGAAACACCATGACAAGTACAAGGACCTGGACATGACTCAAGGAGACAGAAAGTAGAGGAGATGAAAAGTTTGGTTTCACAACAGAATATGTTCAAAAGCCACATCACAAAGTGAGGCTGCTGTAAAGGTAGTTATATTGTGGCAGCAGAGATCGCAAATCAGCCCCGGCCCTTTAATGAGGGAGAGTTTGAGAAAAGTGCATGATGAAAGTTTGTGACCTCGTGCTCCCGAGAAAAAGCAAGCATTTTCAAACATGAGCCTGAGCAGAAACAGTAGCTGATCGCACATGTGATCTTGCCACCAATCTGTATGACCAGCTGATGGAAAAGGGAAAAGATTTCGTTGCATTCTCCCTTGCTGTAAGAGAGCAGACGCATCTGATACTGCTCAGCTGTCAGTCTTCATCCGTGGAGTGGACTCAAATCTGTGTGTTACGGAGGAGCTAGGGGATTAAAAAGAATGGCACAACCACAGGAAAGGAAATCTTTGAGGAGGTTTCCAAATGTGTAACTGAAATAAAGCTGCCGTGAGATAAACTCGTTGGATTAACGACAGATGATCGCCAGCAAGTGCAAAAAGAGTGGACTGGTGGGCAGGGTTCGGGAGAAGATGCGGAAGAGAACTGTGCAGGTGAGCTAACTGTTTATCACTGCATCAACATCAGGAATCACTGTGTGGCAAAGCCCTAAAGATGGAACATGTTATGACCACAGTAACACAAGTAGTTAACTTTATAAGAGCCAAAGGTCTGAATCACTGCCAGTTTAAGTCTTTTCTGGAGGAGTGTGGTTCGGAATACGCAGACGGCCGTATCACACAGAGGTGAGATGGTTAGCCGAGGAAAAGTACTGAACAGATGTTTCGGCTGCGTGAGGAAATATGTCAGTTTCTGGAAAGCAAAGGGAAGGACCAGCAGAGCTCCGGGAGCAAAAGTTTCTGTGTGAGCTGGCCTTCTGTGTGACATCTCAGCATCTCAATGCGCTGAACCTGCAGCTTCAGGCGGGGGGCGCATCATCACAGACATGTACGCTGCAGTGAGGGCTTTTAAAACTAAACTGTGCCTTGGGAGAATCAGATGCTGCAAGGAAACCTTGGCCATTTTCCCTGCTGCCAAACCATAAAAACGCAGATCTCTACCGCCTCGCAGTTGATGGGAAACGCACCAACCAACCTCCAAATGGAGCTGATTGAACTCCAGTGTAATGACACGCTGAAGTCAAAGTATGATGCTGTGGGCGCCGACAGTTTCCACGTTCATCCCTGACAACAATGCCTCAGCTCCGCACCCAAGCTGCTCAGATGCTCTCCATGTTCGGCAGCACTTATCTATGTGAGCAACTTTTCTCCTCGATGAAGATGACTAAAACATCTCACAGGAGACGCTGACTGATGAATACCATCGCCGATACTGAGGATTTCCTCAGCTCAGAGCCTGAGTCCAGACATTGATGAACTAGCATCCAAGAAGAGATGCCAGGTATCTGGCTTTGGGACATCAGATTAGATCAGTGTGTGCAAACTGAGCAATAATTAACCTTTTCTTTATGCACTTTTCTTGCTACTCCAAGGCATGGGCTTGAATGGTTGATTGATTTATTATTGTTGTTTATTTTAAAATTATTAGCCTGTGGAAAAAGTTTATTTTGATATTTAAATCAGAAGGGCAAATAGAAAAGAGGCATCGATTTTTATTTAAATTTCATTTAATAAATTAATTGCCTTGATGTGTTTTTTTATTTGAAATTCTATTTTGCATGTCTGCACTATTGTTATATATTGTATAGTAATAAGCGTTTCTTGTTCCATATTCAATGTTAAAGCAAAACTTGTTTGGGTCCATATTAAGGTTCATTTGTTCAATGTTGGCCCTGACTTTGTTCAAGTTTTAAATTTTGGCCCACTGTGTATTTGAGTTTGACACCCCTGCTCTACAGGGTTGGAGTCCTGATCGATGTGGTCACTTCTGGCACTACGATCCTTACTTCACTCTAGTGTTTCTTTGCACCTCTACATCGTGAACCAATGCACTTGTTGTCAGTCTCTAAATGCCTGTAATGTAATGTAATTAAAAAGGGAAAATCATCCTTGCAGTTTTAGAATTCATAAAGCAAAAGTGATTTGCACTTGAGAGCTGTTTGTTTGTCTTATTTTGTCTTCTTGTTTTGCATTTCAGAGCCACCATACTGGAATCAATCGGCAATTATCAGCAGAGGCAGCCAGAGCCGGTCCTGACCTCCCTGGGGCCCTAAGCAAATTCCGCTAAGGGGCCCTCCTACCTGACCCGTGAGCCATGTAACCAAACTCTGCTGCCTAGTAATTAGTCCAGTCCTCCAATATTATACAATTAGCTTTGACTATACAATGTAAAGAGAAGCCTATAGGCCATGGCTGGGGTTTATTCGCAAAATAGTAAAATAAAACCTATACAGCTGTGTGATTAACTTTGGCTATGCAGTGTAAACATGAGCCTACAGGCTATGGCTGCAGCTATATGTCTTAAAATAGTCAAAAAAACCTATACAACTGTGTGATTAGCTTTGGCTATACAATGTAAACATAAGCCATAGGCTATGGCTGCAGCTATATGTCTCAAAATAGTAAAACAAACCTATGCAGCTCTGTATACTTTGGTTCCCTCTACACCTTGGGCATTTTCAGCATCAGCATGGGACCAGTCTATCTGGACTGTCTGGAAGAATTTGAGAAAGTATGTCACAGTTAGATAAGCAGTCATTTACACATATGCACTTGCCACACAATCTTAAATGTTACTAAGTGTGTAAACATTTGGATGTTTGAATTAAAATCTTACCATCAATATTCCTCTTCTGCACTTTCTTGAGGCAAAATCACAATGATGTCATCATAGGACATGTGTTTCCCCACATCATGATTTATGCTCAGATGGTGACCAAAAAATGTTCCTTGAATAGAAGACCCGGTAGCTTTTTATGAGCTTTAATTTGAAATTCTCTCTCCGATGCTGTTTCTGGTGGGTGACTGCAATTTTGGGCTGTCCAAAGGTTAGGGAAAGTTCCTCCAGATTTGTCTCACAGAAAAGGAAAGCACTAAAGGACATCTTATCTGATGGCAGATCAGGTAAATTTAACTTGGAGATCCATTCCCTTATGTCACAGTCATTTAAAGATTCAAAGATTCACTGAATCTGAGAGGGCTGAAGTTCAGCAGCACCCATATTTGGTTTTCATCTGGTTGAGTGTTTAATCTCTCATCCATGGATGCAAGCAGAGTCGATCACAATGTTGAAGAGGATTCAAGGTTTTTCAGTGATCACTGGTTCATCAGAGCCCTCATAGCTGAAATCCTTTTTTGCTGTTTCCACTTTTCCGTTTAATCTAAGAGAAGCGGAACCTCCCGGATTTTCCTTTATATCAATGCAATTAATCCACAAAAATCTCAAACTTTTTCATAAGGCAGCCTCCCCAAATAGGCAGTTTTAGCGAGTAGCCCAGGCCTTATAGCCTCATTTATTTTCATTTGCAGTACGAAATGTACATTTTTAATCAACATTATTTGTGAATACATTCACTTCTTTCTCCGTACTCAAATTCATGGCAAATTTCTGAATGATAGATTGTAAACAAAATTGAAGTGCAAGTTTTGTTTTTGCTGGTTATTCTGAAAGCTAACACGGTAGAAAACAGACTGATGTATCTTGTTTGTTAATGTAGACTACTTGGTGATTAAAACAGATTTTTAGATAAATTAAATTCATGATTTAATCCCCCTAACACGGATGAAGTGTGTTAGGCTACTTGCCATTTGATTAGTCCGATCATTGGCAACGCTGATAATAAAGGAAAAATTACTAATGAAAACAGGTTGAGATCAATGATTAGTTTAAAGGAAAGTTTTGTGCCCCACCAATTTCAGCTCACCAGTTGCCTGAATAAAACATTATGTATGGGGAAATTCAATCCTATCTTAGCTGCTGACCAGCAACCTGCTGATTTTGCTAAACAATCAAAGTGCCGTTATAATAGTCGCATTCGTGAGTACTGTTTATTCATCTCCTCTTTAAAATGTTGCATACATGAAATTACATGTTAAAGAAATTACCCCATCGTTCCGCTTCCAAACAATCAAGACAATCAACAATATTTTTCTTTCTTGCCTGTCTATATAACGACTGTTCCTCCTGTTTTTTTTCCTGAGTTTTTTCTGGATTTTTGAATAGTTGAGCGAGTAACTGGCTTGAGGGAACACATGGACTGGAGCTTTACAAAAATGGACTGGATGTCATAGTTATTTGTAAAACTGCGGTCAAAATGATTTATTTATTTACCAAAGGTGGGGGATGCCGTCCACCCCCCAATTTAACCCCTGCATACACACAGCAAATCAAGAGTTAAGACCCAACTTCTCTGCAAGTGCTTGTGCCTCACTTTGGCCACAGGATCGTGATCATCTGTCTGGCTTCCAGTAATGCCTCCCGAACCTCGAAGCCTGATACCTGATTGCATGAACACTTTGGAGCTGTTATGAATCCTTCCTGATCTCCTGTTTCATTCATTCAGTTTCTCATTTGTTTTCATGGTTACTAACTCTTAGTTTCTTCATCTGGGTTTGTTTTCTCATGCCATGTCACTAACTCTCTGTCGTTTCAGATCCTGCCACTCCCACATTCCATGCTATCACCTCATTCCCTTCACCTGGTTTTCCCACCTGCAGCTCATTCCCCTCATTAGTTCCTCAGTATGTATACGGTCCATTTCCACTTGTTCCTTGCCAGATTGTCTTTTGCATTGCGCTAAGCTTTCCAGCATTTACTACTCAATTTCTGTACCTCCTGTCTGAACTCCTGCCTGATTACCTGGACTTGATTCTCTGCCTGCTCCCTGTCTGTTAGGTTTGCCTTCGCTGATTGATTACCTGGATTCTGATTCCCTGCCTGCTCCCAGTCTGTTAAAGTTTGCCTCGCTGATTGATTACCTGGTTCTGACCCCTGCCTGTTTTCTGGATTAAACCTTGAATCTTGAATTCTCATCTGATCGTTCTGTGTGTGCTTGTGGGTTCTTATCTGTTTTGAGTCAGTGTCATTACAGGACAATCTGGCCTGAAATTAACCCAGCCGACCCTGAGATGTTCAGAGAAGAGACGGCGGCACAGGCTACTGCTCTATATCAACATGAGCAACAACTCACCGCCATTGCGGGGCCTCCAGGAATCCTCCGCACGCCATTACCAACATTTGGAGGCTCTCAACGACTAGATCCAGCATCTTACCCTGGTCAGGCAAGCGCTGGGTACCTGCTGGTCCTTCCTCACTCTCTGCTCATTGACTTTGAACTGCAGCCCCCTGTATCCCACCGAGAGGTTCCAGTGGCTTCCATGATCACCCAGCTCACTGGAAGGGCTAGGGACTGGGGAACCGCCCAGTGGGAGAGGCAATCGGACCTCTGCTCTTCGGTGATAGCCTTTCTGATGGTCTCCGGAGGGTTTTCGATCACGCTACCCTGGCCGAGAGGGTGCTTGTGGACTGTTTAACCTGGTCCAGGGGGGCCAGCGAGTTATTGACTATTCCATTGAGTTCGGACCCTCGCAGCGGAGAGCGAGTGGAATTCTGCCTCGCTGGCCTTCCACCATGGGCTCTCGGATGACATAAAGGCGAGCTGGTGGCTCGGGATCCCCTGGCAGATCTGGACACCCATCGCCACGGCCATCCGCATCGACAGACGTCTCCAGGAACGATGGTGAGAGAGGGCACTGACCAGAACTCCCGAAGCCTCCCGCGACCACCAGCATTGCTGTCTTCTTCCTGTCCGTACCAACTCAAGCGCCTCTAGCGACTTAGCAGAACCCATGCAACTCGCAGGACCAGGCTGTCATCAGGAATCACAGCGCCACCAGAGGAGAACTGCTGTCTGTACTGTGGCCAGGGAGGTAATTACTGTGTCTAACTGTCCAGTAACAGGAGGGGCTCATCAGTCAACCAGAGGGCGCTGGTGAGCCATGCTATTCACTCCAAAAGACCCTCTCGTCCTCTGTTCCATGCTCAGTTAGGATTTACCGAGCCGTATCACACGGTTCCGGTTCTCATCGACTCTGGAGCTGATGCTAATTTTTGGACTCCTCCCTGGCTGTGCAACTAGGCATTCTAGCCTCTGTTGGACCCCATCAATGCCAGAGCTCTCGATAGTCACCTTCTCTACTCTGTCATTCATAGAACTGTTCCAGTACACCTGGAATAATATAACGGTGAAGAACAGGTCATATCATCTACCTTTGAACTCTTGCAGGGGAAACCATGTTCACAAGCCGACCTTCAGAACGCTTATCATCTGGTCCGCATCAAGGATGGGGACGAATCGAAGATGGCCTTCAACACCCCCAGTGAGTACCTGGTCATGCCCTTTGGTCTCATCAATGCCCTGCTGTCTTCCAGGCTATGGTAAATGATGTTCTCAGAGACTTTATGAATGTATTCATTTTCGTCTACGTAGACGATATCCTTATATTCTTCAGATCTGAGCAGGAACATGTACGTCACGTCGAGTGTGTCCTGCAGAGGCTTCCGAAGAACAAGCTGTCCGTAAAAGCAGAGAAGTGCGAATTCCATGTCCCCAGGTCTCCTTCTTGGGCTTTGTGGTTCCTAGAGGGAACATGCAGATAGACCCAGCCAAGGTTCGGGCAGTCGTTGACTGGCCGGTCCCGGCCTCCAGGAAGAGGTTGCAGCAGTTCTTGAGGTTCGCTAACTTCTACAGAAGATTCATCTGGAACTATAGCATGGTGGCGGCCCCTCACTGCATTAACCTCCCCAAGTTCTCCTTTTCTTTGGTCACCTGCGGCAGACAAGGCCTTCAGTGAGTTAAAGAGACGGTTCACCTCCTCACCCATTCTCAACCTGCCTGACCCCTCCTGTCAATTTGTGGTGGAGGTGGATGCCTCTGATGTTGGGGTGGGGGCCGTACTCTCGCAGAACCATAAACTTGTGCCTGTGCCTTCTTCTCTTGCAAGTTATCCCTGCAGACGCAACTATGATATTGGGAACCGGGAGATGTTAGCAGTCAAGATGGCGTTGGAGGAGTGGAGGCACTGGTTGGAGGGAGCGGAGCTACTGTTCATTGTCTGGACTGACCACAAGAACACATCCGGTCAGCTAAGCTGCTGAGTTCCAGACAGGCCAGATGGGTGCTGTTCTTTAACCGATTCGACTTTTCTCTCTCTTACCACCCAGGATCTAAGAACACCAAACCGGATGCCCTCTCTCGCATCTACTAAGCCGAGGAATATCCATCACAGCCAGAGGAGATGAACCCCCTAACAATGTTTTTTTTTTTTGGCTTCCTCGGCTCTGGGCACCTGCCTGGAGCTCTAGCCCAAGTTTGCTGAGCACCCCCCCTGGCCTGGAGCTCCAGTCCTAGACCAGCTAGACCAGCTGGGCACCCCGCCTCCTGCCACTGTTGATTCAGCTGTAGCACTAAGCCTGTCCCCGCCTGATCCTGCCACTCATTGGCGTTCCTGCCCATCTCTGTACGTGACAGGAGTCACCTTTGCTTGTACTTAATTAATACTGGATTGGTTGTTTATGTATTATAATTTATCTGTTTTCATGTACGCCATTTCCATAACAAACCAGTGCCTGCCAGTGGTAGATGGGTTCCCCCTCTGAATCCGATTCTGCTCAAGGTTTCTTCCTGTTATCAGTCAGGGAGTTTTTCCTTGCCACTGTTGCCCTAGGTTTACTCTTTGGGGCCGGTTCCCTCTAAAGCTGCTTTGTGACAAAGCTCTTTTGTTAAAAGCGCTATGCAAATAAAAATTGATTGATTGATTGATTGATTGATTCAGCCCCAATCCTGCATAGTCGGTGTGGTTGCCTAGGAGGTGGAGCAGAAAGTAAAAGACTCTCTCACTAACTACCCATCTCCCAGCACCGCCTTTTTGTGCTAGCCGATGTACGCTCTCAGGTTCTGCAGTGCACTTTATTCCGTTGCCTAAGTTGCCCAAAGAGAGATAGCTGAAGTCATGCTGAATCAGGCCCATTCAAACTGGCTCCCCCAGATTTCCTTTTATACATTTTCAAATATAAAATACTATTTATACTGTGGCTTAGCTGAATACTTGATGGTTATTATTTACTGAGAGATGTGCATTCATATTGCCCAGTATGCCCAGCTAATCAATATTTTAAATTCAATAGTCAATGTCAATCCATTGCTTTCCATCTTGCATTCGTCCAGAGTTGTAACTAAACCTTGACTGAGAGTCTAGATAATCATTGTCTTGTTCTAAAATTATATGCGCCTATGAGGAGTGCCATCACGCCCATATATTGTCTGGACTGGTCACCACAGAGTTTGCTGCTGGAAAGCGCGAGTTTCATTTTGTGCATGCGCATATGAACACATGCTCACACGCAATGCGGCTATTTTTTCCAAGCTGCAGTTTATAAACCCCGTTGCCCATTGGCGTTTATCATACATAATAAATAGTTGTATTTCACTCTCACTTTTGTCAGGCACAAAGTCACAGAACACAGCCCTGGAAGTGGCTGGCAAGCAAGCGAGACACAGACAGACCAAGAGATGCACTGCCCAGCTAGGTTAGCAAGATAGACAGACTAGATGCACTGCAAGCTAGCACATCAACTTAACGTTACTGTTATTTGCTGACATCAAACTTGGAGAGGAGAGAACACAATTCACTCTCGTGGTGTTTTTTTTTCTCTTTTCATGACCAGAAGGATAGTTCCGCTTCATCCTCTCATCGAAGTTGTAAACACCCAGCTAGTTTAAAAAAATTTATACATTTTTTGATAAATTACGTGAACTTGGCATTATGGTGACCAGGTGTACCACTTTACATTGCACTGCACAGCATTTTGACCCTTTGTCACTGGATCTTACCCAGTACAGTTATCCAGCTAGCTAACTCTGTAATCCTGCTTCATGATACAGGCCCCTGATCTATGGATGATAATGTCAGGAGGTGAGCCTGAGAAGCCGCTGGCTTCACTGTGTTGGAATCATGGGGGAATTGGTTAATTGTGATCCGCGCGTGGAATGCACGCCGGGGTAATGGGCTGATTGCGGGTTGCACTGGCGGGGGAACGGCGCAGCTGAGTCCCATATGTAATTAGTGATTTGTGCGGGTATAAAGAGGGGAGGTAAGAGGAAGAACACAGGAGAGACGCGGGATGAATGAATGGGTTTCCTCATGAGAGGATTTTAGCTTCTGTTTTTCACTTTTTTGGCTTCGCTTTCTTTGACGTTTGTTGTTTTTGAATGAATATGTTGTCTCTCTTCCGTCTGGCAGTGGCTTGCTGGGGAGCGGTCCCGGAAGAGGAGGAACGCTGCAATGACCCTGTGAGAGACGCTGCGCTGGTCCTACGAGGAGAGATGCTGTGCTGGTCTCGTGAGCAAAGATGCAGCGCTGGTCCTATGAGAAGATTCGCTGCGCTGGTCCTGTGAGGGGCGATGCTGCGCTGGCCCTGACAAGGGTGGTGAATCCAGCGATTTCCCCAGCTTGGCAGTACCGACGATCAGGACCGGGCCAGGGTGCGGCTGTGCAGTCCAGGATATAGGCGAAAGCGGACCAGGACTGGAACTAGTGCCTGCTCCCTCCTGAGTAGTGTGGGGTGCAGTGAGATCCACACGTGGCGGTCTCTGAGACCAGGTTGGAGCACAGTGTACAGCAGAGTGTTCCGGGATGCAGCTCAGAAGTGTGGATGGGCGGGACGCAGCGTGTGTTCGTTCTGATTTGGTTTTTATGTTTTGGGATGTAGGAAGGCCAGGCATAGAGGCTACATCCCTTTTTTTTTTTTTTTTTTTTTTTTGTTATTGCTTAATGTGTGTTTGTGTGTGGGAGTGAGAGGTGTGGAGCGTGTGTGAGAACCCCTTTTTGGTGTTGGTAATTCCCCAGACGGCTGAGTGGGCCCCCCCCCTCCTGGTGCGGGACCGCGTGCAGGGGAGCCAGATTTGGGAACACTATTTGGTGTGTGGAGTGAACATGTGTAGTGGCCTATGTGTGTGTGCTATGTGAGCAGAGTGTGCTCTTACCTGTGCTGGGGCTCCGTAGGAGGGAAGGGGGGCCATCGGCGGGTAGCAGGGTGTAGGAGTGGGGAGGTGCAGGAATGGGGAGGGGAAAGCAGTAAGGTTAGGAGTTAGTGCGAGATTGTGGCGTACCCTACTTGTACAAATTGTATAATGAAATAATTTGCCTTTCACTTTCCTCGTACTGGTTTCCTTGTGGTGGGTGGGTTCCTGTGGGGGGAAAAGAGAACCTGGTTACTGTTGGGTGGGAGGAGCTAACGTGTGCGACTCCTGACAATAACAAGCATGTATCGCACTGCACCATTCACATTCATACGGATCATCCCACTGTGGTAGCAATCTACTCTGTCATTTTGCCAGTCTCCGAGATTGCAAAGAAAATAACGTGGTTGTACAAAAGCAGATTTAATTTTGTATTTCATTTTTAAGTCCTCCTAACCATCCAATTAATGTCCAGGCGAGTAGATATTTGATTTTGACATGCAAGATTTGCACTTAATTTATTTTATGCCTAATTATAAAGCCAGGTCGGGATTAGGAAGGCTGTGATTGAGCTATCTTGTTAGCTAATTCCGACTGTTTTTGCTAACTGTTCATTCGCAAGTCAACGTACATATTTTTTTCAGGTACTGCTGGTACCGTTTTAAAATCCTGAATTGCTAATAGGCTATTAGAACCTGCATGCATGTGGATGGATAAATGCTGAAAAATGAGTCTAGAGCTTTTTTGTGTTGTGCTGCTAATTATATTGGTGACATCACAGCCTTTAAACTGTGTTTAAAATGTATATTTTCATTCCGGAGAATGAGATTTTAAAAAGGAGTGAGACTTTTAACAGTAACTTTAGGCAATAGCTACTGGAAATATGCGTTCATTACTTCAACAATGACTTTTCAATCCAACAAATCTATTTTGTTTTTGAAAACTTTTTAGAAGACTGTTTCAACAGTCACGTTCAATAAATAAATAGCTAGCACAGTCTGAGAAACTTAAACAATGAAACTGTATCAACTTTGTAGTAAAAGTTAAACTTTTCCTCCAACTGAACTAAAGAAAAAATGGTGTAACAAGCTAACGTTAGGCACCCATCTCCAACTGCCGTCAGGAGAACGGTGTAACAATATTGATTTTACTGAAACACTTTCGAAGCTTACAGTTGTCATCAGTTGTTGTGGTAGGCCAATTCTTGCATGAGAAGTTACTTTCTGCTGCCACATTAATTCAGTAACGTACGTTATCTCTTCCATTTATGGAGTCCATTGAAAACACGGAGTACTGCTGATTTTGCCTCCTGTTTTATTTGACATCTTTCAGATTGTTAACCTACTTTTCTTGTGTACATGCCAAGGTAAACCTTTATAAAACCACTTTATTTAAAAACCCAGTGTTTGTCGCTTTTGTGAACAGTGCTGTCATTGGTTATTGCCGGTCGCCTTTCTTTAAAAAAATAAAAATAAAAGTCGTTGTCCATCTCTGAATACTGGATACCTGCCGAATTCGTCCGATGAAATCAAACGTTTGAAATTATCGGGGCCTCAGTGACATCTGGAAGCTGCCGATTCAGTTGTGACCCGGTCACTACATAGCAGAGGAGGCTGGTCCATAGAGGCAGAGGAGGTTGCTCCTCCTCCTATTTTTGAGAGGCAAGAGGGAGATCAAAATATAAAAAAGGGTAATTGGTTGAAATAAACCCATTACCAAATCTCAGTATAATTTATAAAATATTTTCTCTCTCTTTGGAAAAAATCCATTATTGAAATTCTAATTAACCTCTTAGCGCATTGCCCCTAGTGGTGGGCACGCCCGCGTGCCTAGATTACTAAAGTCAAACATTCGGTGCTACTGCAACCAACGTGTGAGATGAAAACAGAAACGCGTTGTTTCAGTTTCATTAGTAGACGATACATGACAACTATGCCGAAAACGGAGTTTCGCAGCCCCACCATTGTCGCTCCGGTCGTTCATTTAACACGCACCCCTCCCTGCAGTCTCATCTAAAAAACACCCCCCACCCTTGACATAATGGACAATATTGTCTATCCTGGCATTAATAAAATATTCTTTCACCACTAAAAAATCGTATTCCGTCATAGCAGCAAGATAAACCCGACAATAGCACTAAGATATGCCTATACAGCAGTGAAAACGCTGCTCACTGAATAACGAAATAAACGAGAAAAAGTTTTTAAAAATGATACCATGTCATTCTACAGTCAATATCTGGGACTAAATATTGAATAAATAAAACCTTACTGTTGGTTTTACGTGTAGAGATGTCCCTTTTGAGACTGCGTGGTCATATATTGTCTTGGACAATCCGTTTGGGAAATATAGGCGCATCTGTGACGCCTGGGTATCTTCCAAAATAGCTGTGCGTAACACCACACCTGTTGTTTACGGCGTCGTCGTCCTTTTTAGTACAGTCTGACTTGATTTACAATTCATTTATTCGGTAGGCGAGAGTATAAGCTTTCTAACGATGTATAACATGTCTAATTCTGCTTTTGGAATAGCGTTTTATAGGTCAGCGTAACAGAAAATATTCTTAGCATAGCATTCACTTACGCAATCACTCTGTTAGCAGACAAATACGATGCACCTAACGAAACGTGTTCAAGGATATTTCGTAATTTCTTGGAAAATACTATTATTATTGAGGACTTCTGAACATAGCTAAACCATATGTTTGCTGATAGACCTAGCTGACATCGTTTTCTGGAGCAAAACAGAAGCGAATAGAACAACATCATTGATACCGTCTCTGTCTCTATCTACTGAACATAGAGGAGATTTCATCATTGCTATGTAAGTATTACCGTTCAAAATATTGGTTATATACGTTATTTTTGAAATTGAGTATCTTTAAATAGGTTAGTGGTGTTATATAATGTAAATATTTTACACTGTAATGTAAGCGTTAGACGGAAGTGTAATAGTTTTTGTGAAGCATGCAACAGTGATGACGTCATAGCTGGAACATTGCCAAAACGTGGTGGACGGGTGAAAATTGTTTTCATGTTGTCTCATCCCCATACAAGAAAACATACGAGAGTACAGAGTATAGAAATACACACGAGTTAATTATTACACATTTAGGTACTGTACCGCATTGTGTGACAATGTTTTTGCATTATTTTTTTAATCTGATAGCAATGTTTCATCTTAAACCCTCATAAGGGGCTCGTTTATATGCTTTATAATGGACAAAAGCATTTTATTCAATTTTGGAGAGATTTTGGATATGTTTCTGGACACCTAGCTATTTTAGACCACTGTACTGACTGAAAGCTTGTAATTCCCATTTGAAAATTATGCAACAGTGATTTTCTTGAGTCAAAACAGTTGATTTGTAGTGAAATACATGGATATGTTATGATTTACAGCAATGCATAATTTAGACATTTTGGATAGATTTGGAGATGCTGGGTACACTGCTTAGTTTTGCTTCATACATCTATAGTAGTTCTACATATCCACCCTTAGATTTTATGAACTTGTGGTCAAGACGTTTTTGACCTAGCACATGTATAGTTTAACCTCCTGCATATATTCAATCTCGCAGTATTTCATTGCAAACTTAAAAAGTGCAAATTTATTTTGGATTTTTTGTCAAAACAATTGCATTTGTGGCACTTTATTTCTTTCAAAATTATGAATATAAACTAATCTGTGTTAGTATTGTAAATTGTACAAATGTCTTGCTTCATTTAAGCCATTTTTCAAGTCTCTGTGGTGTTCACGTCTGGAGTTATAAAGCTTTAAATAGGGTACCCCCTAAATGGGCAAGGATTGGCAAAATTTGGCTTGTGCCTTAAGAGGTTAAAATGCTTCAACAGCGACACCTGCAGGGCAGGCAAGAGGGGAAAGGGCAGTCTGTGTGAAGTGGTGGTGGGGGGCAGAGGAGGACGGGCTCCTGCTGTCCTCCTTAGGGCGGGATCTCTTATATCAATGTAATGTACTTCATTTTTTTTCATGCTAATCTGTTATTTGCCAAAACACGTAAAAAGATGCTCCAAGGGAGGACGTCCTCCCTAACCAATCAACAACCAGAATACAATATTGACATCGCGTTGGTCCAATGATAATTTCCAAATTTCATCTTCAATTCTCTACCACTGTATTGTATTATAACGTGCAAATTGCGAACTACTTGTAAAACACGTCACTAAAAAATTACATTTTATTTAAGCCTTTTCAACCAGAGGAGGCTGGTCCATAGAGGCAGAGGACGTTGTCCAAATTTACTTTTTTCAGATTTACGTTTCCCTTTTTTTATCGAGCAGTAGCTAGCTACTTGCGTTAACCAACGCAACAGTTAGCTTGTTGTAGCAGCCCTGAGGGACTGAGCTAACGGCGAGAATGGATTTTGAGGGGAGTGGTGCTGCTATTGCTAACGAGGCAATTAACGGCAGCGTGAGTGAGGGGGTCACAGAGAGGCATGGACGCAGACGCAGAGAGTGGGATGGGAAGAATACTTGTGGATTACTTGTTGTCACAGCCATTCCACAGTTTGGATTACTCAGCAGGTGAGGATCAAGACTGCTGGACGACCAGCTCCACAGATAACCATGATCAAAAATGCTAATTCTGGTGACACATTATGCACACACAAGGTTCATTCCCATCCAGAGCCCGCAGTGATTAGATGTGTCTTTCCCTCTCGTTCACCTGGTCCCTTTTTATATTCATCCTCTGTGTTGTAATATGATATGTAAGGAATAAACCACGGTGGGCTGTCCAGTTATTGGAAAATAATGTAGGGTCGCTTAACCAGCCCCGAAGTAGGCTACATTATTTTCCAATAACGGGACAGTCCGGATGAGTTTATTCCACTTATACAGCGGGTTACCAACAATGACTATATATGGTTACTTTTATATTTATTGATTTTTTTCGATTTAATCAGCTGAAAGTGAAATATTCTTCTGCAGGCGTTTATCATATTATTTTACCGTTCTCAAGCAAAACTCTGGTTGGCAGTTCCATTTGCACCGTTGTTAAGCAAAAACCTCTGGTCGTTAATTCAATGATTCTATCAAGAAAAAATAGCTGCTTTTCGTTTTATACCATACAGTCAGCACCAATTTTGGTCATTTGTGTCATTACATTATTTAATAAAACTGCATGAAACCATAAGTCAATCAAATTAATCTCCCCAACACTGTCTTGCTTTTGAAATGGTGTGGTCGCACAGTGTAGACATAACGTCTTAAGACCCTCTGTAATGGGTTTTGAATGCCAGCTAGCTTTATGACAGGTTTGCCGTCACTTGTCACCTAGCCAATATTAAATTTCTTGGTTTTAGTTCAGAATGGTCTCACGGCATGCTTGTTATCCCGGCTAGCTAGCTAGCTAGCTAACTATTGAATTGTATTTAAAACAGCGGTTACTATAAACGCAATCGTTCACAAACATACGGATGAAAATGCGTCCCGTAGCCATGAGTTAAATGCGGAACGCCTATTCTACTGTCCGAATAAGGGACGATTCCGATTTGCGCGATGGCTGGCAACCGTGAATAAAGCTAGCAACAGTAACTAGAAATGTGATTTAACGTTGCCATCAATTGTGAAATTGGACATTGAAAAGGGAAGGGGATGTAACAACAATTCAAAAGCGAAAGAATAATGTTGCTGTTTAAACTGCTTTAGAATGCTGGATTTTGTAGCGCATTTATTTTGTAACTGTTTAAAGGCCGAGGTTTCCCTTTACTGAGAAATAATCCCCACCCTTGGATCAATCAGAATCGAGTATTCAGCCAAGCTGTTGTATAAATGATAATATGATATTTGTTCCTTATGGAAAATGGGGATATACCTCAGGTGCATTACTTACCTTAGTTGTATAGTAAGTTTACATGAGGTTGCTAGTTGGATTATTGCTACATTTAAACATAATAACATAACGTGAACATAAGAAAGTAGAGATAAGTAGCCAACCAGTGTAAAATAACATGACGCCGTGGGTTGGTTTTCTTCCTGTCCTCCCCAATTTTTTGAGTCACCAGCCGCCACTGCTACATAGCTCATAGCTTTCAGTTATCCCCTCACAATCAACTGGCTCAGAATGACATCATGACCAGATGTTACTGTCGAAGTTGTGCTAGGATGAACCGATGGCGTGAAACCCCCAGGAGCACACATTTAGTCAATTTGAAACTTGAATCAATATTGCTCCCAAAGAAGAAAATAACAATGGTACAGTTAAACATTCTGGCTAGAGGCCAAGCAATGTTTGATTTTCTTAAAATAGATAAATAAAAATAGCTCTGATAATTGTATCACTGATTTTCAGCCTGTGGCTAACTGTTGCTGGTGGTCATGCATAGAAAGCACACACACAAATGTTAAATGGCAAATTGTCTCATTTTTAATTGTTGTCAGTTTTCACAACATGTCGAGCAGTAACCAGAATCGGCCCGATTCCCATTTTCCAGATCTGGGCCAAACGGGTCCGAGCGCGGTTAGCCACAGCCTGGCCACCTTTTTTAACCAGGCGACTGTGCTGAACATTGGCTGCATTAGGCCCGGATAACTGTCGCCGTAGCCGACACTCGGCTGGCAGTGCTGACACTCAGCCGTAGGCTAGCTGGGCATTCACACCCGCTTTGACACGAGGGGGAGGCGGAGCCCTTGCATAATTTGCGGGGCCCTAGGGAACTTGTGTAGTGAGCGTATAGGGCCGCCTGGCTCTGGAGGCAGCAATCACCAGTCACTTTCACATTATCAGCAACAAACCTGGTTCTCTTGGCACAGATTATACAGGTCTTTGACTTAATGGAAATACCCCAAGTTAGTCAACTCTGCTGGTATGCGGGGAGGAGTCATATATATTTGAGTGAGAATGACAGGATTGGTAGCGCTATGACAAGCTTTGATCGCTCTAATAAAATGTATTCAATATTTTCTCGTGACTGCACTGGCCTCCAATGTTAGAATGAACTTTCCATAGTGGTCAGGACAGGAGAATTGTTGTGTACCTTTAGATGAATTGCTGTGTACTTTCAGATGCAAAATGATCTAAATCAAATCAAATCAAATTTTATTTATATAGCGTATTTTACAACAGTTGTCACAATACGCTTTACAGACAGCCCTAGCCTAAACCCCCACAGGAGCAAGCCTAAGGCAACAGTGGCAAGGAAAAACTCCCTGTGGCAGATGGGGAGAAACCTTGGAAGGAACCAGGCTCAAGGGGGAAACCCATCCTCCTCTGGTCGGCTCAGGGTGCCGACTGGTGACCAGCATGTCAGCCAGTTTATGCAGAAGATATGATAAGTGATGTGGCTCAGATGATGGGTGGGGCCGGGTGGCGGTGATGGGGAACAGCAGGTGGCGGCAGATGTGGGCAGGGTGGAGGCAATGACGAAGGAGGGGCTGGACCGCAGAGGTGGGGGAGACCAGACGACTCTCAAAGCACTCTCGAGGGTTGGGGCAAGAGCCCCGACGGCAGCGTGGGGAAGAGCGTGGAAACAGCAGTTAAGGAATTTGCAATATAGCAGACAGTGAGTAAATGCCAGTGGTATGTATTGTGGGACCCCGCCAGGAGTAGAATATGGCTGCATATCTACTAGGACAGGGATGGAGAGCCCATGCAGTCATGAGGGGTAGACAACCATACCCGCCTATCAAGAGCCAGCCCATGTAAAGTCGGGTCACAGCTGATTGACAGGTGACAGTAAGGAAAGGATTGCCACCTAGAAAGCTCTATGACTACAGGCTTCTCGCACCCTGTCTCCAGACTATAACTGATTGTAAGCTTGAGCATAGAGGTGCGTTTTTAATCTAGATTTAAATATTGAGACTATGTCTGACTCCTTTATAAATATTGGAAGCTGGTTCCACAGTAGTGGGGCCCTGTAGGAGAAAGCCCTACCACCTTTTAGGTTCTTGGAAATTCTTGGGACTACCAAGTAGCCTGCGTCTTGAGATCGGAGTGACCTTGTGGGCTTATAAGGTAGGAGTAGGTTCGATATGTACACAGGTGCACGTCCATGCAGAGCTTTAAAAGTCAGGAGCAAAACCTTGAGGTCTATCCTATACTTAATGGGTAGCCAGTGAAGCGACGCTAGTACTGGTGTAATGTGCTCATACTTCTTAGTTCTGCTCAGGATACGAGCAGCTGCATTCTGCACAAGCTGGAGACTCTTTAACGAGTTATTAGGGCAGCCAGAAAGCAGGGCGTTACAGTAGTCTAACCTAGACGTAACAAACGCATGGATCAATTTTTCTGCATCCTCGACTGACAGGAAATGTCTAATTTTAGCTATGTTGCGCAGCTGAAAGAAGGCAATTCTGGATGTTTTTTTTATATGGGTGTCAAAAGATAGATCAGGATCAATGGTGACACCAAGGTCTTTAACGACCATATTAGGTTCAGCCAAACAACCATCACAGTTTAAGGTGAGAGTAGACAATTTCTCCCTTAATATTTTGGGACCTAAAACCAACATTTCAGTCTTGTCTGAATTTAGGAGCAGAAAATTTGAAAGCATCCAAACCTTGATATCTACAATACAGGCCTCTAACCGTGAAAGCGGCAGTGCTTCGCCAGGTTTCATTGAAATATAAATCTGGGTATCGTCCGCATAACAGTGGAACTCTACGCCATGTGCCCGGATAATATTGCCAAGTGGTAGCATATATAGCGAGAAGAGTACTGGTCCTAGTACTGATCCTTGTGGAATACCGTATTTCATTATTGAGGAGCTGGACTCATCTTCTTTTAATTTGACAAACTGTTTCCTGTCACATAGGTATGATCCAAACCATGCAAGTGCCTGTCCATGAAGTCCAACACAGGCCTGGAGTCTGTCCAGGAGAATTCCATGGTCAATTGTATCAAAAGCTGCACTCAGGTCGAGGAGCACAAGAACCGACACAGAGTTACGGTCGGCTGACAGTAGTAAATCATTTGTAACCTTGATAAGTGCGGTTTCTGTGCTGTGGTGGGGTCTAAACCCAGATTGGAATACTTCATGGATACCGTTAGAGCTAAGGTATGCACTTAGTTGCTTAGCAACAATTTTCTCCAATAATTTTGAAAGAAATGGAAGATTTGAAAAAGGTCTATAATTTTCCAATTTATCAGGTTCTAGGTTTGGTTTCTTCAATAATGGCTTAATGACTGCCACTTTTAGTGACTCAGGTACGTATCCTGTGACTAGGGATGTGTTAACGATTTTTAGTATATGCTGGCCTAGTATTGGAAATAGTTCTTTAATCCAGTTTGAAGGAATAGGATCGAGTACACAAGTCGTCGGTTTTGAAGACATAACTAATTCAGATAACTCAATCATGCTAATGGGCGTAAAACAGCTCAGTACTGCTGTCTGTAAATCTTACTGTTGTAACCAGGTGCGGGGCTGTTTATTAGCATGAACAGGAATAGTGCATGATGGAGACAGTTTGGAAATCTGGTCTCTAATAGCCTCAATTTTCTGATCGAAGAAGTTCATGAAGGCATTGCTGCTAAGGTTGGAGGGATAGGATGAAAACTCTGATGATTGTTTTTTAGTTAATTTATCCACAGTGCTAAATAGGAATTTTGGGTTATGTCTATTTTGTTCAATAAGTTTTGAGAAAAAGGCAGATCTAGCAGAAGCAAGAGCTTGCTTATACTGAAGAAAGCTGTTTTTCCATGCAAGATGAAATACTTCTAGCTTTGTTGATCGCCATTTTCGCTCTAATTTTCTAGTAGACTGCTTCAGGGCCCGGGTGGTATCGTTATACCATGGAGTGTGCTTTTTCTGACTAGGGTTTCTTCTTTTAAGGGGGGCAACAGCATCAAGAGTGTTCCTGAGGGTAAAGGTTAGCTGGTTAGTCAATTGGTCCAGTTCGGCTTCATCAGCATTTTCATCAGTCTTTTCTTCTGTGGAGAGGAATGACTCCGGAAGCATATTTAAAAACTTTGGAATAACCTCAGGATTTATTGAGCGGCTGTAGTAATATCTAGGCTGTGATACAGGAGGATTTGATGCCTTAATATTGAACGTAATAAGGAAATGATCTGATAGTATAGGGTTATGAGGTGCGATGGTGAGATTTACCACACTAATACCATGTGACAGAACTAAGTCTAAGGTATGGCCACGGTAGTGAGTAGGCTCACAAACATTCTGTAAAAACCAATGGAATCAATAATAGAGGCAAAAGCTGTTCCTAGGGGGTCACCATTTTTATCCACATGTATGTTGAAGTCACCAACAATTATGACCTTATCTGCTGAAATTGCAAGGTGTGATAAAAAAGTGATAGACTAAAGACCCACCTTTTCAGACTGCATCTTGGTTCTCCTCACATCCCCTACCTGAGCAATCCTTTGTAGCAGTTCAGCTTCTCATAATTTTACTAGCCATAGGTTTCTCTTCTTAGGGCTTATTTTGGATGTAATCTGTATGTGCTCAGCATGTGTATTTAGTTTTTTTGTTAGCATAGTTAATTTGCCTGAGTGCTTCAGTGATGGTACATTTATATCCGCTAGTCTGGGAACGATGTAAACCAGGTCTAGCACTTTCATGTGTGTATATTAACTGAATTAACTTGTGTTCTTCTCCATTTTAAGTTGCTCTGGATAAGAGCTTCTGTTAAACTAATGTAATTTTTGTTTAGTTTTTCTTAATTTTCCATGAACTCCAAGATAATTCAAGTCACTGCACGCTCCACTCTGTTACCATTGTAATTCTGGAATCAACAAGTGTTTAGTTGAAAGCGTTTTAGCTCTTTCGTCTTGACCCATTCTCTTATTTTATTATTTGATTACATCACTGACCTTTCCCAGTTTTGATCTCGGTCTCCTAACGCAATCCCCTGTACAATTAATTTAATTTAATCTGATGGGGATTCATAGAGAACCACCAAAAGAAAAAAAAACAATGGCAACCTCTTTATATAAATGTGACTCTACTGCACTTAATGATCCAAAACGACTCTGCAAGACCAGCAAGCTACATTATGTAACACCGTTTATGCATATTCGCAAAACGATATTCTTTTTTATTTTGATAGCCTACATTAAGTATAAGGACAGAATGTTTAATTGTTCAATGAAACTGTAACCTCTTCCTTTATGAATCTCACAGAAGAGCATCAAGAGACACCCTGTGTCCATTCAAACTTTTCTTGTCTGCAAACTTCACCAACAGCAGCGGATGTGTTGCTGTATATGTCTGTAGCGGTAGTTGTCTCACTGACCGTGTGTGGAAACTTGCTTGTGATCATCTCCATCTGCCACTTCAAGCAGCTTCAGACACCAACTAATTTCCTCCTGCTCTCTTTGGCCATAGTGGACTTTCTTGTTGGGGTAATTGTGATGCCCCTCTATTTTACTATGTGGATAGGTCCATGGAGGTGCTTTGATATATTGTATTGCACAACTTTGAAGATAGCATCATATTGCTTTACTTGTATATCAGCTTATAATGTAGCTTTAATTGCATTGGACCGATATCTTGCTCTCTCCAACCCTTTTCACTATTCCATGAAAATGACAGATAATATAACTTTGAGGATTATAGCCATACTGTGGTTGTATTCATTTATCTACAATATGGTGCTTCTTTATTTCAATGGAGATATTCCAGACATGAAAGCAAACATCACATGTGGTGAGTGTGTTGGTAAAATTAATAAAGTATGGGCTATTGTTGACTTCATAATTGCATTTGTTTTACCATGCTCAATGATTGTAATTATAAACTTGAACATTTTTGCTATTGCTAAAAAGCATGCAAATAAAATTAGGAGTGTCAGAAAGTGCCCAAAAAATGATCATGGTTCTATGGCCTCTGAAAGGAAAGCAGCAAAATCCCTTGGAATTCTCGTGGCAGTCTTCCTTCTGTGTTTAGTACCCTACTATGTAAGTGCCTTCGTTGATATGTTTTTTAGGAAAAAATCTGACCATCTTGCAATTTCAGTTACAGCACCTCTATTATATTTGAATTCTTCCATCAATCCAATCATTTATGCTCTTTTCTATCCATGGTTTCAGAGGTCTGTTAAACTCATACTAACACTTAGAATATGTGGTTCAGAGTCTTCTATGTTGAATGTGCTTGAACAGGAACTATAAAAATCTCTGATGAATGTCAAATAAATGTGATGTTTATAAACCAGTTAAAATGTTTTCATCCTTGTTTTACACAGATTATCAAAAAGCTCTCTGCTTGCAGTGTCGAACACACCCAACATAGCATTGATTGCCCTCATGATGTCATTATAGTAGTGTTTTGAACTTCATTACAAATGTACAGGGACTATTAAGGCTTTAAAGGGCTTACATAGAAATTGTGGCAATGTGAGTGCCACCCCTCCTACCTTCCAACACACACTCACGGGAGACAGCAGTTCTGTTTTTAGCACTTAAGTGCTCTTTTATTCTTCTGTTTGAAAATAAACCAATACAGGGTTTTTTTTCTTTTAACAATCAAATACTGTTTTTCTGTTTTCTCCGGCATCTGCTCCACTCGCGAAGACTCCCGGTCTCGGCTTTTAAAAACCCCAGGCTCACTGTTGAAAACAATCAGAGGCAATCAACGCAATCAAACAATTAACAATTATCGGTGCTAATTACCTCCGCCTGACAGTTGTGACGATGTATCCGAGAGCTGCTCCTCTCACTCTCACTGCAACCGATGCCAAACCATGCCCAGCCTACCATATACCCCCACCGCCCAACTTAGGCCGGGAGCCATCCGGCCGATGACCAACCCCCCAACCCCTCCCCCCCTCCACCTCCTGGGGGGGAGAGAGGAAGTCAGCCATGACCATCCGGTCTAGGGACCACCTTGAAGTTAAAAGGCTGTTAGCCAGATACCACCGAGTGATCCGGGCGTTGGTATCCTTCATGTGGTGGAGCTATTGGAGGCGGGCAGAGGGTGAGTGGGTGACCAGAAGGTACTAACGGAGGGCCCCGACCACCCACCGAATGGCGAGGCACTCTTTCTCCACCGTGTTGTACTTCGCCTCCCGTTGCGACAGTTTTCGGCTAATGTACAGCACGGGGCGGTCGACTCCCTCCACCTGCTGGGTCAAACAGCCCCCAGCCCTCTGTCCGACGCATCGGTCTGCAAAACAAAAGGGAGAGAGAAGTTAGGTGTGAACAAGAGCGGCTCCCCACTGAGAGCTTCTTTACCCTCTCAAATACCTGCTGGCACGGTTCCGTCCACTGGACCGGATCTGAGGCACCTTTTCCTCTTAGCGCAAAAAATGGAATTTCGCAGCGCCACCATTGTCGCTCTGGTCGTTCATTTAATACGCACCCACTCCTGCAGTCTCATCTAGAACTACACCCCACCCATGACATTATGGACAATATTGTCTATCTTGGCATTCATAAAAATATTATTTCACCTCTAAAAAATCATATTCCGTCATAGCAACAAGATAAACCTGTCAGTAGCCCTAAGATATGCCAATACAGCAGTGAAAATGCTGCTCACTGAATAACGAAATAAACGAGAAAAAGTTTTTAAAAATGATACTATGTCATTCTACAGTTGATATCTGGAACTAAATATTGAATAAATATACAACCTTACTGTTGGTTTTACGTGTAGAGATGTCCCTTTGAGACTGAGTGGTCAATATTGTCTTGTACAATCTGTTTGTGATGCCTGGGTACCTTCCAAAATAGCTGTGTGTAATACCACACCTGTTGTTTATGGCGTTGTCACCCTTTTTAGTACAGTCTGGCTTGATTGACAATTCATTTATTCAGTAGGTGAGAGTATATGCTTTCTAACAATGTATAACATGTCTAATTTTGCTTTTGGAATAACGTTTTATAGGTCACGTAACCAAAAATATTCTTAGCATCGCATTCACATACGCATTCACTCTGTGGTAGCTGCACCTAATGAAACGTGGTAACGATTTTTGTAATTTCTGGGAAAATACTATTATTATTGAGGACTTCTGGACATAGCTAAGCCTCATGTTTGCTGATAGACCTAGCTGACATCGTTTTCTGGAGCAAAACAGAAGCGAATAGAACAGTATCATTGATACTGTGTCTGTCCCCATCTACTGAACATGGATGAGATTTCATCATTGCTATGTAGGCGTAAGTATTACTGCTCAAAATATTTCGGTTATATACGGTTTTTATTTTTTAATTGAGTGTCTTTAAATAGGTTAGTGGTGTTATATAATGTGGATATTTCACACTGCAATGTAAGCGTTAGATGGTAGTGTAATAGTTTTTGTGAAGCCTGCAACAGTGATGACGTGATAGTTGAATATTGCCAAAACATGTGGATGGTTTAAAATTGTTTTCATGTCGTCCCATCCCCATACAAGAAAAACATACAGAGTACAGAGTATAGAAATACATATAAGAGTTCATTATTACACATTTAGGTACTGTATCGCTTGTGTGACAATATTCTGCATTATTCTTAAAATCTGATAGCAATGTTTCATCTTAAACCTTCATAAGAGGCTCATTTATATGCTTTATAATGGACAAAAACATTTTATTTAATTTTGGAGAGATTTTGGATATGTTTCTGGACCCTAGATATTTTATACCACTGTACGTGACTGAAAGCTTGTAATTCCGTCAAAACAGTTGAACTAAAACAGTGCAAATTAATTTTTGATATTTTGTCTAGACAGCTGCATTTTGTGGTACTTTTTTCTTCCAAAATTATGAATATAAACTAATCTGCATTAGTACTGTAAATTGTACAAATGTCTTGCTTCATTTAAGCCATTTTTCAAGTCTCTGTGGTGTTTACATCTGGAGTTATAAAGATTTAAATAGGGTACCCCCTAAATGGGCAAGGATTGGCAAGATTTGGATTGCACACTAAGGGGTTAAGTGTCGTAAAAGGTGCCTTATGCAGTGTCTTAAACGTGACTCCTCCTCCTGACTTTCTTTCCCTTCAAATGAATGTGAACTGTATGTACTTATTTATGACTGGATCATGGTATTTATGACTGGATTATAGGTTCACCTCAAATCAATGATTTACATTACATTTTAAATAAGTGAATGTTTTGCTTTTATTTATGTATGTTGTGTGCAAGTGCCGTTTATGTGTCTATATGTGTTCTGACAGCCAGAACCCACTGACACCGAAGCGGTATACAGTTACAATAGGATTTTAACTTTTTTAAAGGCAACATCGGACCCTCTCTAAAGAGGGGATTCAAGGACTTCACTGTCTACTGCAGAGGACACTCACCCAGCTGAAGTCCCACCAGCTAAGAGTAAAACACACTTGACCCCAGAGCCAAAAATGGTATGACATGACACTAGAAACTAAAAAAAGAATAGCCGCATGCATATAAATCGCTCAGCATTTATATGCCTAACTGAATCACAATTAACACATCGTTATTATTTATTGCAGCAGAAAGCCAGGACGGTGCTAGGAGTCAAGACCCTCGGTAACCAGCAAGAGAGCCCCTATATCACCTGACAAATGCGCCTTCTCCAAAGGTCCCCCACGGACAAAATTTTGAAGAGGCAGTGTGGTCTCAGGTTTTCATAAAATTTCCCCTTTGCACATCCGACAAGTTGGACTCCCAAAACTTTGATAAATCCCAGTTTTTATGTGTAAATGTTCGAAATGGTACAAAGGAATTACGGGAAATTTTGTTCATATGTTGCTTGATAAATGAGGCCAATGTTGTATGCCACATAGAAGATGGATGTCAAAATGAAGATTGTACTTCAAAACTCTTCTGCTTATCATGTGGCATGATTTAGACAGAATATTGTAGTTATTTTCAACAATTATCAACACAGAAACTTTTTTTAGTATGCACACTCCCTTTGCATGTATTGACAGTATATTAAGCAGAATATGATTGAGTTATTTTTAATTTTCCCTAGCAACTCAATTTTCGGTTCAGGCAACTCAACATTTTGTTGGAAATGGTCTGAATCATCTAACTACATCTGTGACTAAGAAACCTAAAGTATAACTGGCACCACCCAGCCACAACCAGAAATGTACACCTAGTCAGTCAGGGAAGGCCACCCTCATAACACTGGACTCCCAGATCCTTCCAACTACTCCTATCTGGAGTACTAGGTGGCAGATGGAACAAACATACAAAGTTTCTGAGTTGTATTGCAATGGGGGTGTTATCAGTGAACTGGTCACAGGTTGTGTGTTTGATCTTACCTCAGAGATCTCACTGTCACTGGTTCTTGAGTTCCTGAGATACTTTTTAGAATATCCTCCGGTTGAGAATGACAGTGTGAACTGTACACAGAACACATAACACATAACTTCTGAACACACTTTCAAGTTCCTGTTTGTGCATGGCATGGCATGGCATGACTGTATACCAAAGGTGCATTTCATGGTCATGGACAACTGCAAAACCAGGTTCAATAAGTTACAATACTTACAGCTGTACAGCTATGTCTAGCTAAGTATACAGTTTAGTTCACACAGTGAACACTATTCTGACCTAACCTATGCCAAGCCAACTAGGCAGAAGAACAAGCTACAATATTAGGACAATACAAATTACACAAAAGTTCTGGGATGGGGAACATGTAACGAGTGTCATGAAAAGGGGGGGATTTAGAATTAAATATACAGAGTGGTGGTAGTTAGTAAATGGTAAACAGACTGCATTTATATAGCGCTTTTTCCAAAGCACTTCCAATTGATGCCTCTCATTCTCCAGACGAGGGGTTT